>NW_020450711.1:41981-164222 GCF_003343035.1 Apteryx rowi
TCCTTTGCTTGACTTCCTACTCATAGGGATGCACTGCTCTTGAGCCTGGAGGAAGTGACGTTTGAGTAATAACCAGCTCTCTTGAACGCCCCTTCCTTCTAGGGCCCTAACCCATGGGATTCCTCCAAGTAGGTCCCTGAAGAGGCCAAAGTTTGCTCTCCTGAACTCCAGGGTTGCAATCCTGCTTAGTGCCCTGCTTCCTCCTCGCAGGATYCTGAACTCCACCATCTCAGTCACCATTTCAGTCTCTACAAGTGAGGACCTCAAATTTTTACTCATAAATTTTCTGCATATTACTTAGGGAAAACTCTGCAACTGATGGCTCTGTTTTTTTGATGTCATAAAAATGTAACTCTTCTCTGCAAATCAGTCATCCATTAAATGTGCAAGTTTTATGCCTTTAACTGCCTGGAAAGGGCTCAACATTCACTTAAGTCATATAGGTGATCTGCATAGCTAGCAAACTGCTTCCGTAAGGGGTCATGAAAGCTTGGCTATTTCCTACTCATCACTTCCTCAATTAGACTAATTCATTCTACCCATAGCCTCGTCCATCACTTCAGTTAATGCTTTATACTCGAGGGGTGATTGGATTTGCCAGCTCAGCACTGCTGTAATTACCTCCTAAAGCAATATGCTGTTTCATCAATTCCATTCTAACTTTACTTGTTCTAAGAAATCCAACACAAGACTATCAGTTTTTCTACAGTCATTAACACTCCTGTATTTCTGTGCTTTCTGAATTCTATTTTAACAACCTCCATGTGAAAAAGGACAAAATATCTATTAAAAATCTATTGTGCACTACCCAAGTCTAAACATTAAAAAATAGCCTGCATGAGAGACAAGCCCAATTAATGTAAAAATGTGAAATACGGTAATAGCAAGAGATAGTCAAGATACACAGTAATATTATGCCTGTAAACTGATGCTGGCTTAGTTAAAATTATGAAGAAAAGCAAATTAAGTTTTACCATTAAAAAACTTAAAAAACCCACACAAGTTCTGTGATAAGCTGTATCATTAATAAAATCTTTGTTAAAACAAATGGCAACTTAAGACATGTTTTAGACTGTTCTAACAGTTCTAATACAAGCATCAAGAAGATATGAACCTCCAACCTATTAGATGAAATATTATTTTGCAAAACTTGGAACACCTTCATGCCATCCCCCCACAAATGAACTCAGTTTATCTAAAGCACAGCTCTAGTGATAGACTATTTTATAGCGCAATATTCATCTATTTCAGTAATTGGTGTTAATCTATACTGATGGTAAACTTCAGAGAAAAAGAAAACAAACAAGAAATAAGCAAGAAAACAGCTTTATATTCCCTAGTATTCACTTTAGGGCACTGACTCACAATCGGGAACAATTCACATTAGGACAGCTGATGAGGACTGCCTCTGGCTGCATCCCCCTGCTCCTGAGCTCCCCACAAAGCATATCCTGAACTACTGCACCAGGCATACCACTACTGGCAATGAATTTCAGTTTTCCTTATACTGTCAGGGATATAAACTGTATACAACTCCATCTGCACTGTATGGAAAAAGTGGAAAACTTGTCATTTCCTACTTCCAAGTCAAAAGCTCCAATACAGCCCTTTCGTCTAGCTTCAGGGCTGGTTCAGCTTTACTGGCTCAAGTGTTTGGGGGAAAAGGGGTTGGTTGGTGGTGAGGTTTTTTTTATTATTATTTATTTTTTATTAAAAGAATCATTTAGGAGATTCCATCGGGGGATTTCTCACTGACATTTTAGAAACTGACCTTCCAATTTAATAAAAAAAAATTACTTCAAAGAAGTTTCATTGCTGTTTAACATCAGTAACAGGATGGCTTACGCCTTGTTGCCTTGAACACAGATGAACATTCTTCAGAGACAAAATGTGATTTCTTTTCTCTCCTCTAGTGACTGTTTCCAGTGAAGTATTTAGACTCAGCACCTTCCTTTTTCTTGACAACACTTTTTAGCTTTAGAATAGCAAAACCTTCAAAAGGAGTGCAAATATCCTATTTCTGCCTTCTTAAGGCTAATCTTTTGGGCTCAGAGCAGGCCTTCTAATTGAGCCACAGATTACTGACTAAATGTTGCGAGACCATGTTAACAAGAACCGGATATAACAGGAGAAAGAAGGAGAAGAAAGGAAGAACGGACAAGAAAGAAAATTTCCCAACATACTAAATACAAGTATCAGGTAGAGGTTAAGGATTTATGAAGTCGAATCTCAAAAAGTCCTGCCTGCCTGGTCAGAAAGCTGCCATATTTTTCCACCGACAATTCTTGATATCCAGACAACCTTCAGGGCTCTTCGTCCAGCATGCAGCACTTTCCAATCTCATGATTACTCTACCACTCTAGTTTCAACACAGTCACAACACTGGTTTAATGCAAGTATCAGAATCCTGTCTTTCTGTGTAGATATATTCAAATAAACACTATACAGCTGCTGACTGCCGACAAGAAACATGTTATGGAATTGAAGTCCACTGAAGTTCTTTGAGGAAGCAACACAGAAACCTCCCTTTCAAATGGGAGGAAGCAACCCACGTCAACAACATCAGTTCTTATAGTTTTGTCAAGTAATTTTTTTCTCCGTGTTTGAATGGTGTTTGTTTCTGCCAGCTTTAGTTCAAATGCCAGAGACTGAAGTACTGGTCAGCCTTGTAGATGAGGAAGATCAAGGAAAAAGTAACTGAAATGCTCCAATCTCCCTGATCAACAAATATGCAATGGGCAAAAGTATGCCTGGGTCAAACAGTTCCCTAAAGGCTGTTGTTTCACACTATTTCCCAACACTTTTTCGAGGGGGAGGGGGAGGATAAGCAGGGGGAAAAGAAGGGTCAGAGGCCTAGAAAAAGATGTAAAGGGGAGAAAAGGAAAAGAGGTTTTCATGCTTTGGATAGACTTGTAGATAAACAGCTTGAGTGTAGAGAACAGCAATGAACTGCCACACTGTTTGTAGCACTGTGCCTTTTAACCATATTCACAACCTTGAGCTAAAACATCGCTAGCTCCATGCCTCTTGCCTGTATTAGATCTCCCACTGCTCTGTTATGCAGAGAACCAAACAAAAGCAATTAAGCAGCAGCTGTCAGAGTTGCACTTACAAAAGAGAAGGGAATTTTCCACGTGGAAAAATGATTAAAATCCATAAAATCTGACCTTATAAATTATTATAAACACTTTGTATATCCACCACCTTTYACCTACTAACTTTACTTTCTATGTGTCACTATTTAGACTTAAGTATTTTTCATAAATATTTGCCACAGGCAGACATCCAAACTGCCTCTCTATTTAGCCTGCCTAGTTTATGTCAAGGCAGTAGTCTAACATACCATGAGGACTTAGTGTGGTGTTACATTAAGTCAGGGCACTATATGACCATGGCCAATTTAAATACAGCTTGTGACACCATGATTTAATGACAACACTAGGGAATTTTGATTATAACTGAGTTGATGTTGAGGTTAACTTCTAGACACTTATGAAATGAATAAATTAGGTAAAACAAATGTGTGTTGGCATCTTTGTACCACTTAAGACAAAGACATAAAAAGAGCTAGACACTGAAAGAAAAAAAGGAAAAGTATGGTTTCTCATCTCAAGTGTGAGAATCTTTATAAAGCGATTACTCAAAAAAGCAGCTCTGTCTGATCTCTGTGATTCCCCACCCCCCAAATGGTAACACAAAATTGATAACTAGAAGCACAGGATCTCACCTGGAAGTAATTCAACATAACAGGCACATAGTATTATGCTGCTTTCACCATTAGGAAAAAATATCAGAAATTTTAAAAGCCTTTCATGATATTTTTGGATTACAGTTGAAGGAGGCAATTAAGAAGAGTTTTCCAAGGTGTCTACCACTAGCACAAAAAAGATCTTTATAGAGTCAAAAGGATGAATAGCACTGTAACTGTTTCTTCTGCAACATCTGGGAGATGAACACGCCTTAAGCTCAGGCTGGTACAGGGTTGCAAAACCACAGTACAACATGTTTACCAGTCTATAGCACAAATTCTTATTTTACTTTTATTTTACAGGTGCCTAATTTTCAGAACAAAGTAAGTGGACTACACCACTGTGGATTACTTATTGTAGAGAAGAGGCACATAAGAGACACATAGACAGAGAAAGGCTGGAAATTTCCAGCGTGACCACTGCTCCTAAAGATGTTCAGCCCTGGATAYCAGGAATGCCAAAGCCTCTCACTTAAGCATCCAGACACGGGCAGGGAACCACGAAGCTGTGTTGAGTCTCAAGGGCAGTCAGAGCTTTTAGGTTATTTGACTGAACTGTAGCTAGAAACAGGGAACTCTGAAGCCGTACTGAAAGCCAGCAGGTACATCTGGCTGTCCCTTGGGCAGTCTTCAAAGCAATTTTTAATTAAAGTGTGGATAACTGCAAAGAATGGCACAGCAGAAAATGCTCTTGATCTCTTAGTCAGAATTACAGGCTATTTCAGGACAAGCATAACATGACATTTCAAAATTCAACAGCATAGGTAGATCCTGCTTCTTGCCCTCATTAACAAAAGGGGATATGTCACATCCTTCAAGGAAATACAAGCTCCCTCCTTTTCCCAAGTACTTCCAATAATAAGCAACACCGTGGGGCAACTCACTTCCTTTTACGGCCAGACCCATGGGGCGGTCAGAGTCCCAGCAAGAACAACGTCAGTCTGTGACAAAACGGCAGCACAAAACGCCTCTCCACACCCTCTAATGGCACCAACAGACACTGCTGGAGAGATGATGCAACGTGCCGCTTAGCTTTGCATTCTGCTGGGCATAAACCAAAAACAAACAAACAAAAAAACCCAACCCCAAGCTGCAAAGAAAAACACAATGCTCCAGAGGCAGCTGTTGGGAGTAAAAATACAAGACAGGCTGGAAAAGGGCATGTACAAAATAAACGACTGAAACAGAGATTCCTCTAAGCATTCAGAATCATAAAAGCAAGTATATTCAAATCCAGATCTGAATAGTCTGAGCTACAAAGTTATTTTAAAACCTATCATCTACATTTATTGGCTTCTGTTCTGTCACTAAAGTAATTTTGAGAAACGAGGATATAATCATTTGCTTTTCAGGTTGGCACCTCTATCTCAAATACATCATCTTCACTTTGACGTAAGCTTCTTAAAGTAGTCAAAAGTATTTTATTCGACTGTATTTCCAGAGCTGACGTCACCAGGTCCTTAATGAAGCAGAGCTGTCCTCTTTCGCTCTTGCCAAGAGGAAGGAAGCTGTGAAAATTACAGATTCCCCTCACCCCACCATGGCTGTCAGCACAGAGCTGAGGCTTTGGCTACCATTCTTCTAATGCCATACCTGCTCCCCTCCGCCCCAGACACTCAGGCATGCCTCGTAACAAAGTCGTGATGACACCACCGGCAGACTGAATTTTTTTGCTAAGGGTTTCTGTGCTCAACATTTTCAGTTCTAGTTTTACAGAAACAGGGTGTGAAGTAGCCAGCCTTCTGGAGGCTCCTCTGCCCAAGGAAGGCACTAGCTAGGGGCAGCCTGGCTTATGGGTGGAAATGGGGAGAGGAGGGAATCAACATAATCACTGCTGCAATAGAAATGCTAAGGAATTCCAGACATAAGCCCATGATAAAGTAATAGCATAAAGTACTTCTCTGAAAGGACTCGCTAGTGTCCTCTAATTTTGCTATCTTTGTATGGACAATATTATTTTGTAGTACTTGTAGCAGTGACCAGAAAAGCAAGCCACAAGCCAAACAAGCGTTTCCTAGAATGACTATATGCCCTGTCTTTGAAATCCACACCAAAAGTTTTTTTTTTTAAAACACATACATTACACCGTAAATAACTGTCACAGGAAGACAGTGACAAATTGTGTTCACTTGATCTGACTAAATTAAAAGCTATAATGATTCATGAGTGAGTACTTTTTCATGAATACTTTATCCAGCTGATTTATCCCCTCCCTGCCAAAAGAGGGGCTTTATCAAGAATCCAAAGTTTCTGACACAGGATTTTGCTTCAGACAGTTTGAAGCTACTGAAAAGTGGGGTGAGCATTAATTAATGTAAGAGATACCAGCACCTTCTCTTCCTTTTATAGTGTGTCACACTAATGTACCTCTATACAAAGGGATTTTAAACTCTTTGGAAGGCTTCAAGATGAAACAAACATTGTAAGTGTAAGATTACCCATTTATGGTGAAAAAATGTAGACTTAAGTAAACACTTCCAACAGAACTGCTTTAATAGCATAAAAGCGTTAGGAAAGTATCACTGTACTTTTCACTTCCGTTCTACTCTTTCCTCCCTCACAACCAGCTTAGGACTAAGACATATATAAATATCTATTTATATACACACAAATGTACATGCATATATGCATGAAAATATGTGTGTGTGTGTATATATATATGTAGATATACACATACACACACACTTTGAACTACCACCTACTGTTGCATGAGTAATTGATACTTTTTTTTTAAATATATTATTAAGTTTCAAGAGTATTTCTGGCTCCAGTACACAAGGTTTAAATGCTGCTGGGAAGCTGAAGAGGCAGCAAGAGATAGGAATGAGTCAGTGTGAAAGAATTACAGAGTGCTTGGCTCTTCATCTGCCCTTGAAGTACAAGTGCCCCACAAAAGGATCCTTTCACACTTTTTGTAAGCACTTCTATGGAAGGAAAAAAACTCCCATCTGTATTTGCCTGGAACTTCAGAAATTGATTCAAATGCAATTCCAGCTCCTACTCCTAGAGGATACATTTCTGAAGTTATTCTTGAACTGATCTTTTTGGATATTAAACTGCTTTATGAGGAACAAAATGGATGAGAACTATAAATCAAATGTTCAGTGACAAACGTGAACAACCCAGAAATAAATGTGATATCTGTCTTATAAACAAAACTTAACTACTTCGTATGCACTATTATGAAGCTCTTTTATTTAAAATATTTTAGGAGTCTTTGAGCAGATATATGAAAAGGGAAAACTGCAAAGGAAAAAAAAGCAAATTTGTCTCTATTAGTACAAAGTCTGCACTCATGTCTCACTTCTTATTCTAAGAGAAGATTTTTTCCTAAGACTAAACCAAATATAAAGAAGTGACACTGCAACAGTCCATAGCCTAGTTTACAAATTTCACTGAAAGAGTTATAAATTGCTATACTTTGACAACTGTTGGAAGTACAAGTCAGGAAAAAAAGCTTAAATACATCAAGGTAGAAGATACAACATCTCCTGATGCAGGTTTCTTACATCAAACAGCCAAGACCATTCAATCTTCCACTTATGAGAGAGAACTGGGAATTACAATAGAAGACCTTTAGTTTAGTTTATTTAATTCATTCCATTATTCATATAGAACCCTTCCCTACAACACTTTCTAATTCTTTGTCAGGAGAGATTTAGATGCCTATCGTGAAATGCCTTCTAATTTTTCATTTTCTTAGTGTCATCTTGTTGCATCAAATTACAGCAATTCAGTCTCTGCCCTTCATCTCTACACTGTTCCAAGAACTTGTCCCCATCTTGGTTGTTAATAAAGCCTAAAATTACACATTTCAGAACTATTAACTTTTCCACGTTATTCACTTCATTTGGTCCCTAATCATTTCCATGGTTCATTTCTAATCTGCCCCAAGTTTTGGATTTTGTATGTTATTTGAAAAAAAATGCAGTACCATCACCTAAGAAGCAGAAACACTGCATTCTCTAACCTTTTTAGCACAGTATGAAGTGATGAAAGTCTACAGAGCACATACAGAATTTGAACCTAGATCTTAGTTTTATGAAGAAAGCTATCTTAAAACAGTGGTTTGAATACAGTTGCTAGGACATAAAACTGTACTCTCACAACCCCCCACTAATGCATTCAAGAAATCGGTATGAAAAGGCCTTGATGGTGCTGGACCACTTTGTTGTAACACAGTCGTAACCCAAGTTTGGTTTAAAATTAGCCCACATACATAAGGAACACTGAAGAGTAATGTATGGTATAAATAAGTTGTTTTCTGACCTACTGCTGTCTTGCAAAGGAAACCTCCATACTCCATCTTAACTGTAGAACGAGTAAGGTATATTAATAAAACTTATCATCAATAGCTAGACATTCACTGACTTTCTTTAATGCCACATTTCAGGTCACATTCAGAAATTGTTAGCAGAAGAAAATATTCTTACAATAATAAGGGTACACAGCTAATGCCTATCATAAATGAAGTCATTTCAAAACCTCCAACAGTCATGCTGGCTAAATACCTGCTGCAATACCCCCAGACTGCACAAAGCATCTTATGGAACAGTGTTTGTCATTTAGTTGTTAAAAAGTTATGTATTTTAGCATTTTTGTTATAAATACAACAAGGAGATATACTTTGATTCTCACTGAAAAAACATCAAGCATATAAAATGCAATAACTATATTAATAAGTTTTAATAAAGCAGATTAAAAAAATTCAGTACATTGGAGTTTTCCACCATTGTAACTGTTTAAATCAGGAAGTTCACTTATAAGGAGGAGTCATTCTTCCACGCTGCATTTTTTCAGACAGATTTTTAGCAACTTTAAGAAGTTTAAGGAAGAAAATCCACTCTTACCTTCCATCTGCATAGTCTGCATCCGCTCCTCCCCACCAGACATCTGAATCATCATCTTCAGCATCAGCTGAATCAAGATTGTCGCTTTCCTCTGCTAACGGGCAGCAAACAAACTCCACACCGCGAAACTTGTCGATGCCACAGGGCAGCAGCATACCATAGTCGTGCAGATTCATACTCTTCTCGCTACAGGACTACAGAAAAGAAACAGAGAATGGTAACAATATTGTCAGGGAGGAAGCTGGACCTCAAGACCTCGCAGTCCTCAACAAAATGTAAAGGGCTGTGTACGGCAGTAGGAAGTTGGTGTCGTGCATGATCCCTGCATTTTTGACTAACTAAACGTCATTTAGAGTGGTCCAAATGTTCACTCACTACTTGCACTGTACATAACTCCCTACCTGTACATAGGTCCTTGCACTTTATGTAGGTCCCTACATAACCACTGCAGGCAACAAGCTCTTCCTTCCTACCCTTTAGTTTTTTCCTGTAGAGAAGGACTTGCCTCCTCTCATACACTTGACAACTCTGTATCCTCTTGTCTAAAATCCTCACAGGCTCTGCCTCATAAAACAGAAAACTCTGAGGCAGAATGATTATTTGTCCTACTGATGTATTAATGCTATTGAAGATTTTATTGTAAGAGACATTTACATGTAAAATATCTGACATACTGAGGTCTAACATCTGTGCCAACAATACCTTCTAGCTTTGTTAGGAAAACCATCAGACATGCGTAACTAAGAGGTGGCACTAATACCTTAAAGATGCAGTAACGTAGGACAGGTGAAAAAAAAGAAAATAGTTCAATGACATACAGCAATGCTGCTCTAGGCTGTTGCTCATGCCATTTCAAGTTTGCAAGGACTAGAATTTGCCTGCATGCAAGACTGCTGCTGTAAACAGTTATTTTTCCTTTGAGTGGCAACTGTACAATTCAAGCAGGAATTGAAAATGTAAAAATATTGGTAAGCAAATTTCTATTTCAAACCTAGAAGGTGAGATAACATACAAGCTAAGAGGTTCCAAACAAAATGACAAACAGAAATCTTCTCGAAGCTCATTTCTGTTTTTACTCTTACAGTCTCTCTTTACAAGGATGAAAATGCCCAAAATATATTAGCAATTATAACATTAGATTTATTTCTGTTTTCAATAAAGTACTGATGAATTGTAAAAATTCTGTGTTTGACTACAAGTTGTCCTTGTCTAGTCTTATGTCTTATCAGTCCTCTTTCTTCTGTGCTGAATTTCACATACTGCATCCTTTGAGGCACATTTATCTCTATGGAGCACTTGGCATACTAGCAAACATAATAATGATAATGAAAAAGACAAAGCCCAGGCATTATCAATGAACATTTCCAGAGCAGGCTTAAAGTAGGAAGCTAGAGGAGGTAGAAAACAAGGGGGGGTGGGTATGTAATGATTGATATAAAATAGGTTCAAGGGTCAGCATTAAATATCCATTAATGAAACCTGATGGGCTCAGAAGAGCAATTCCTATTTCTTTCCTTATTAAGCATTAACAAAACTCCATTCACTTAAACATACATAACTACTGCTGCATCCTTTTTATTTTCTCCCATGTCATGGATGAACTTGAGCTCATCCTCAGAATAGTGATACAATGCTAAAAAAGGAAGACAGAAAAATTTAAGATAGATTAAAGTACCTCTTTAGCAACCGTATGCCAGTGCAGGTGAGTTTCACACACATCCATCCTTTCCTGGTGAAGGAACTTGCACTTATCTGGTACCAGAAGGGCATCACTCACAAACTCACCCACTGAAAGAAAGTGATACAAAAATGTTAATTTTGCTTCCAGTACCTTGTCCTTTTAAACGTTTAACTATGTGTAGGCCAACTCTCATGAATGAGTGACAGGGACCAATTTGTAAAGAATAGGACAGTTTCTGCATGGTGCTTTCACTACTGTGTCATTCAGACATTGGAAGTAGTTCCTGTCTTTTTTCAGAGTAAGATTATGAGAACTTTAGTCTAGTCTAGCTTGATAACTTCTATGTACCTAATCTGAAATGTGCAGGACCCATCGAAGACAACCTTTGTGCTGCAACATTAAGTCAGGAGTTGTGGTGATGCTGTTCCTGGAAGGGGCAGCCCAGGGAGTGGGGAGGAACCATTATGCTCTGCTTTTGTATCGGTGTGGTGGCTGGGAGGGGGATTTGAAGCGTTTTGAAATATTCATAGTTTTTCCAGTCCAGTCCTGAAAATCTGACACTAACACATTGTTTCAAACCATTCTAGAGCGATTCTCCTCAATTACAGTGCTAACAGCTCCACAGTCTGCGTAGTTAGTTATTTTTGTTGATGAAGACTCTTTATTGCAATCCCATTTCATTAGCCAGAGGAATTCAGGTTAACTGAGAAGGCAAGTGGAGCTCAGAAAYGACAGAAGATGATGACTCACGGATCACCTCAGTATCAGATCTGGGTAGCAGATTGAAGGGGCAAAAATACCCCGCTATTGAGGAAGCAACTCGCCGAAGAAATTGTGCTCTCTTTAGCAGTAAGACAAAAACTTACACATTTATGAATAACTCTGGCATTGCAATCCAACAACCTAAAACACCTTCAATCATTCTTTCTTTCCTTTTTTTTTTTAAGGAAAATTTATGGAAAACTTGCAAGAAGTTGACATACTGAACAAACACTGGCTTGTGAAAGCACATAACTCAGCTGGCATAAATTATCAGATCGCTGAAGCAGATTTGCCTGCAATCTCCAAAAAATTACAGCCCACGTTCTAAATGAACAAACCAAAATGGCCTAATGATTGCATGGATATAATAATGAGCTAATGAATCAAATGAGACAGCTACAAGTTYATTGTTCAGCAGAGGGTCATCTCAGGGAGCTAATGAAGTGGCCCTTGAGACTTACAGCTAAGAAGCTTGCTTTAAAAGTAAGCAACACCCAGTGCATTACATGGACCACAGTTCAGAAAAATCTATGTATATACCTTTGCTATAGATATGTGTATTTTCGCATGAATTTCCTTGCTATATTTCAATGTGTCTGATTGCAAGTCTTTAAGAGCCAGTCAGTTAATTTACTAGGAAAAAAGGGATTTTATTACCCTTGCATGACACACACTAATGCGTGCAAATTATTAACAGAAACTCCTTATAGAGGTGTTCAAAATAAACTTGCAACAGCAATGAGTTGAAACACATTCTGGTAACTCACAAATCTACAGCTTCTGTTACCAAACTCTCTACTCCCAGTGGTATCACACCCAAATCTTCCAATGAAATTTGAATTAATTTGCACCTTGTTTTTAGCTGTATTTATCTTTGCGGGGAACCACCCCCCCATACCCAAAGTCACTCAACTAATATTTCAATTTAGTACCTAAACATTAAGCAAGCACGGTAAGTGTTTTGCTGAAGACTAACAGAGTATGTCTACTTTGCTCTCATAAGATACAACAGTTCATAAAGAACTGCTGTTATACTCTGCATGCCTGAGCAGCCAAAAAAACATTCAGAGCAGTCTTTATGGCAAACATTTCTATAAAATCAAAAAAAAAAAAAACAGTAAAATTGGCAGACACCATGAAGTTAATTTTACTCCAACAAGACTTGATTTTTAAAGCTATGCATACAGTCATGTGTACAACCTGAGATCATGCCCTAGAAACTTTTTTCATTTCTTTTACTCTTGTTATTATTCAGTTGACAACTCAAACATTTATTCTGCCTGGACTACTCACTGAAAACACAAACTTATCAGAAAGAAGCCCTTTAAACACACTCAGTTTGTGGATAAGCTTCTACCTGTATCACTAATACACATTTAACTTTTAATGCTGCTGAATCACAGCACTTGGAGGCTAGTTTTGCCTTTGTTAACACATAACCCACAGGCTATACGGGTGTGATACACAAGAGTGAAAAGTGAGAAGTACTGTGCCTGCTCAAGAGGCAAAGGGCAGATGTGTATGGGTTCTACAAGTAAGAAAAAAACCTGCAATATTTCTCTTTTCCTTGCTGTTGCCTGAAGTCCTACTGGAATTACCCCAGATTTACATCAAGTGCAAGAGTAAACTCAAAAAACCCTAAGAGAAACGGTTTTCTCCTTCTGTTATAGTAGTTTTAGTCCTACTAAGGGACAACAGTAGGAAGGGAAAATAGCAATACAAGCCTTGACTAAGTTGACTGTGAATCTTAACATATTTCTAACTGCTTGAGTATCCCAAACCAGCACTGGTCTTAATTTTCACTGTCAAGTCCTGGGATTGCAAAATATAATTCAACTTCAAAATTACTTTTGCATCAGATATAGCTAGATATCAGCTCATCCCTCTCTTCTTCATGCTTACAAGGCACAAACCTATTTCATTCTGAAGTCGGATGAGCGTTTCCCCTGGCAGCGGCCTCAAGTCTTCCTCGCCTCTGCCCCTTCCCTCCTTATTCCTTATGCTTTATTCATGCCCCTGCACTGCCTCCCCGGGCGTGCAGGGCTGGCACAAGTGCTTGCGCAGCTGCACAGGGATCGGGCACAGGCAGCCGACAGGGGGCAAGAGACGGCTAAACTGGGACCGCCACCAACAGAAATGCTTGCAAAATTTATGCTGGATCTGAATCCATACTATAGTATGGTATGGGTTGGTATTACCACCACCAGACTTACATTTATCACTTTTTCCTAAACTTTTGTACCCTCTTCAAGTCTCTTGCATTGTGATTCTACCTGTACATTTGTTGTCTGCTCAGGTACTTTAATGATAAAATATGACTGCACACAATTTGTCTTGATGAGCTTATAAATCTCCAAGCTCCCTCAAATAACCCAAGTAAAACTACTTATTTTTCAATAGCTGTTCACTCGTTTTTGCAGTGAAGGTCTGAACAAAAACAGACTGCTCTGGTTGGTGGACTGCTGACAGTTCTGCAGAAAACAACCTTGACAGGGAATTCTGGGCCAAGATCGTGTAAAGATACCATGTAAAATAAATCCTGTGCCTACAATTCATTTAGCTGAAGACTGACAATTCTCTGCTTTTAAAATTAAGTTGCTTGTTCCTAACTAACTCAAACATATGTATTTTAACAGCAACATTTAAGCTGCTGTATTCACTGTTTGCATTTAAGTTATAAATGCCATTGGAATGCAGATCACAGCAAGCAAGTCACAGTTTTATTCTAACAAATCTATTTTTTCCCTAATATTAGTAACCTCTTATGATTCCAAAATTTCCATTACATTTATACTGGACTTCTTCATATCATCATATCCTGTTGTATCACAATGGGGTAGCAATTCACATTTTTCAAGGACAGTTTTGCCAGAGATTATGATGCCACATTTTACTACTAAATAATTTTACTCCAGTCAAGCATATCCTAGTCTCTGAAAAATATTCTTGGAACAACAGGAGACTTTGGGCTGTATGCTCAGAAGTTCGATTCAGAAATACGTTTCTCTGTACAGCAAGGACTAAGAGCATTAAGACTCAACCACTAATAAAAGAATTAAGATTATAGTCAAGGCATTTGATCACAGAGTCTTTTAAATCTTCTCTAGGAAGAGAAAGGCTCAGCAAGTGAGCACACTTCTAAGAGGATGACTGTCCTACCAGTTTGGGAGGCAGATATAATATCAAGGCAAAATAATTCATAACAAAAATACTATACTCTGTGAGATGCATGGTTCTGATCAGCAGGTTTTCCATCCACTGCATAAAATAGATTGGATGTGGGGAATCATCCAATGTAACAAAGAAGAGTGTAAAGATAAGATGATAAAGGTAATAAAACAGAATCTGTTACAAAGCCAAACACTGGCTAGCAAATAGTAAGGATCCTGACATCCCCCCCCCCCCAAAAAAAAAGTTCAAATTATATTCAGAGTATCTCTTTGAATCAAAGCTTGTGCTAAATTTTGAATGAGAATACATCACAAATGCTGAAACACTAGGACTCGGCACAGTAAAGAATTTTATAAGGCTTAATTTTTAGCGCCAGTGATGAGAACAAGGCCTTGCTAAAATGATTTAAGTACTTCAGTCTTACGTGTTTGAAAACTTTTAGGGGAATGTGTCTTTTTCCTATGGCTTCACATAGATTGTATCAAGCAATAGCATATACTATTTACTATAATAAACAATGACTTCACAGATTTCTCCAATTTCAAATTTAATTTTAAATGGAGTTCCAAAAGCAGTAGTGTTTAGGAAGCGTGTAAAATTCCATGTAAAAATATGTGAATGATAATTTTTACCTACACTTTTACCGATGAAGGACTACCAATATTAATACCAGCATCCAGTAGGGTAGCAAATACCATCCTACAATATTTCCTTCTCCAGGTACTTTTAAAAATTTAGAGTAAACAATGTTTAAAACACAAGCTCCCTTGTAGTCACTAACAAAAGCAAAAGTTGTTAAAGAGCTTACAAATTATATACTTCACCACACCACAACCTTGTAAGTTTTAAAGGATAGGAACCATCTCTCTTGACACCATCTGAAACACAGGGTTTTAACCTTCTTTCAGACTATCTGGACAGAGGTACGGACTGACAGTGGTGCACTGCAATACGCCTCATTCACTTGCAGTCCAGGCAACCACCAGGGGCTTCTCTGCTGCTCAACATCCCGCAAAACCGTGTGGCAGAGAACTGCCGTTTGCTTTGGCAGCACTAAAACCGTTAATAAAATAAAGTGTTTATGTCACGGGTGGCTTGGGGCCGGGCTGCTGGACTGATCTCATCACTTCAGTCCCATCCGAGAAATAACCAACACATTGACCGATACGAAGGGAGAAATTAGACGGCCTTTTCATAAAATCCAGCATGAGCCAACAGAAAGGCAATGTGATGCTGATAAAACACTTCCTCTGCTCCAATTGCTTGGATCATTTACACTTTTCTGATGAGTTACAGACTTAACTCCTGCCTAGAAAACTTCTCCCAAAAAAACAGCCTGTAAGAAAACTGTCCCCACTCCACCATTTTATCTGTAACTTATTGGATATTTTTCAATAAAATATCCATAACATGGCAAATTGACAGCAATGCAGACCCAAATCTGAATGGCAGAAGCAGAATTGACAACAAAACTTGTTATGCCACCTCCAGAGCACGCGGTTAGAACAGCCACAGCTATGCAGTCTTTTGGAGACTCTGCTAAAACCAACAGGGACCCAATTAACACCTTCTGTATGACTGCTTTTTTCCCCTCATAGAGTTCCAACAATTTGTTTGCCATAGCTATATCAAGTTTTATATTGTTTTTGAGAAAAGTCAGCCACTATTTTTTAAGCATCTAAAAATAAGGCCACTCAATGATTCTCCCCAAAACATATTGCCACAGCGTAAAAGAAAGTACTTGCTGCTACAAAACAAAAACAAAACAAAAAAATCCTGCTCCAAAGAAGTCCTTGCCTATTTCTGTATTCTTGCTTTAGATCAAATTTGAAAAAGACAGTATACCTACTAAGAAGTGTTTTGCTGTTGTTTTGTTATTTAACGTATACAGCAACAAATTCACCCAATGTGACATCTCTTAAGTAAACTATCTTTACCATCTGCAACATTTCTCACATTATCAGGGAACAAAAAATAACTTCTGATGAGCAAAGTGCTTGATTAGATTCAAAACTGGCAGTTCGGGCTGTACTATACCTTAGTGTCCGGATGCTGTTACAGCAATTTTGAAAAGTCATGACAATGAATGTAATTTTCACAAACACTATAATGTTTGTGAAACATTACACTGTAATGGCATACAATATATGACCATACTGCAGACCTAAGAACAAAAGCAAAATAAAACCCACTGTAATGAATTCACTGACCACAAACATCTATATAAATATAAAAACTAGGACCTCTTGGTATGTTATGTGTATATCAGATGTTCTACTGTGATTTTTTTTTTGAAAGTCCAAATACCTCTTATAAAATTTTGGAGTCTAAGGACTAAAATTCTTCAAGCACAGACCATTATAGAATATTTGTTCAAATGAAATAATGAGCTAAATCAGTAAGACTGTAAATATTCATTAAGATGAAATAAATCAGAGAAGGCAAGAAATGGAAAATAGCCAAAAGATCATCTCAGCTAAAATGGGTGCATCTTAATTTGTTTTATTGTTAGGGTCCATTGAGCACACAAACTGTTTATGTCCTCACTTTCATAAAATTCTCTTACAGAACCGTGTAAAACAAGGGTTATTCTCAAACCTTCCTCCAACTCTTCGATCGCAGACATCAATAGAATTTCTGCTCACTTTGCTACTTTTTTGCCTGACTGCATTTTCTAATAAAATTTACTTTCTTTTCAGACAGAGTGCAAATATCATTCAGATTTCACACACCAATACCAGATGCATTTGTTTACATGCAAAATGATTCAAATATGCATCATTACATTCTCTGTCATCTTTATAGACAAGCTGTAAAAACATTCCTTAAAAGTCTGTAGCACTTCAATGGTTTATTGAAGCATTAAGTCCATTTACTTCTCTATTCTTTCTTCTGCTTCTCTTTCCCATCTTCAAGGAAAATCCTTCTGGGAATAAAGACGCCTCTCATGTCCCTCTCTTGCTCATCAATGCCACATAACAGAACTGTGCCAATGTCTGTTCCTGATACTGGTATCATGGTTTATGGCAGGTGTTGTGAATCTTCCTCCTCCCCTACCTCTCTAAAACGCCCACAAAAATAGAACACACCTCCTCAGGACTTCTATCAATACGACCAGCAGCCAAGATCATGCGGTTATCTGAATGTTTCCTTCTGTTTGCTTTCTCCAGGGACCAAACATTCAGACTAGCAAGTTTTCTTGTATTGTGACAGAAGCCCAGCACCACAAATCAAAGTGCAGTCTCTCAAATGTGATTAATTAAGCAACAGACCCAAAAGCTGGTTGCAAAGTCAAGCTCCAGAAATTGAGAACTGTCAGGACTGAGTTGCTCTTCTTTCCAATTCCTCACTGCGCTGATTATACATCTTCAAAGCTTCTGCCAGGTACTATTTGTTGCAGACATAGCCTTTGCCCTCCACTATATAACCCTGCTTATTTTCCTGAAAACAGTGAGCTAGGAAACTGCAGGAATAACAAAGAAAATCTAGACATGTCACTGCATAGGTGGACTCCACCCTGCCTCAGCCACAGAGCTCCCATGTGATGCTGTGCAAAGAAAAGTCTTTTCACTTCCTCCCGCAACATACTTAATTCACTTATTGTTTCCCTCCCATCTGCAGTCCCAACAGACTTTTTCTTTTCCTTGTTGCCTTCTGAGGATGCAATCATTCCAGTACCACAGTAGTCCTGTCTGACATTATCTGTGATAGGACACAGTCAATTGCTCTCAAGGATTGGTGAAGCACAATGTGGATTGAAAGCTTACTAGAAACAGCRTAAAAAAGGTCCCGTCCTAGGCTGAAGGTAGTATGTCTAGCTAAAACAGATCTTCTGCAGTGAGATAAAAACAGAGGCCAATAAAAAGCTGAGATAAAAAGCTGAGAACCGCTGGGAACCAAGACAAGTTGGAAAAGTCTGTTTGATTCTGCCTACAGCATAATGGAGGGAACTACTGGATTCCTCAACCAGGAGGACAGAATAACCAAAGAATTTATTGGAAACCTCTTTCTCTACAGGAAAGAGTCAATAGAATTCACAGAAAGGAAAAATCTTGAAAAGAGATACAGAAATATCTAAGGAACAGTTTTGAAACCTGAAAGGCTGAAGGACACCATTTTGTGAAGATTTAATAAGATTTTGTAACGATTCCCCCCCCCAAGCAGAATCCTGGGAGGGTGAGTACTATTTGAAGTACCCTGGGCCACAACCAAATTACTAGAAAAATCAGGAGGGAAATAGGACAGGGGTACTTTCAAAGATGATAGCACTTTCATTCCACAAAAAAGTATGTACACACTCAGTTTGTTTGCACAGTACCATCTGGAACATGCAGTTATATGCTTGCTGTCATTCTGTTTGAAAAGCATCATGCCTATATGTAGCATTTTACAGCAAGCTTCAGCAAAAGAAACAGAAACGTTATTCCTCAAATCATTGACCACCTCAGCCCAGAAAGGAAGTGCAAGGGACATGCGATTGTCCCTGAGAGTTCCCACAGAAGACAAAATCATAGAAATCTGGACCATTTTCTTTGTAAATATTTCTTCTCCTTCAAACAGTTAGAAGTCTTTTTCTTCTACACTAGAGCACACACATCCCTGTCAAGTACTTCTCTTATAGAGTGAAATACAATGTGCAGGGGGTGGAGGGGCGGGGAGCAAGAAAGAAAAGGGAAAGGAAATGAAAGGATTCCTGAATCCTACCTTGTCTGCTGAAGAGCTCCTACTAGCAGAACAGCATAGCAGAGAAAGACTCCAAATTTTTGGAAAAGCTTCTTTTGCCAAGGTAGGATTCCTCTCCCCTTTTTTGTGAGAGTGCTACCTACAGAGCAATTCTCCATCACCCAGTGTTTAAATTCATCAAATATTAAGGCCTTTTGTACTCCGCATCCACTTCCTTTCTCAGTGCCTAGCTAATAAAAGCCATCATCGAGGATGTCTCAGGATCTCAAAGTTATTAACCTTGTAAAAAAAAAAAAAAAAAAAAAAAAAAAAAAAAAAAAGCTGATTCAACCTGGTAAGATATAAGGTATACCACTATGGAAACCAAACACTATTTGAGGAACTTGCTGAAACAACCTTCCTCCCCACCCCTCCTCATATAAAAGGGGCACTCTTTCCCAGAACCCATTTTCTAAGGGTCAAAACCCAACAGTATCTGGACTTGCTTACCCAGGAAAGCTCAAGAGGAAGAAATGGAAATGCTGCCCTGGTCTCACTTATAGGGAGGTTATACCTCTTCTTGGTGAAGGGCCATCTCTCACCTCACGAAAGGATGTGCTTCAGGACAGACAAAGGTAGCTGGTATGCAGCAGAAACAGTCTTCTCACCAGAATCATCTGTCCAGTGTTGGGATATTGGTAATAGGAAAATTCAGGGATACTAAGAAATTCCTCAGGTGGGATATTATTTTACTGAAAACCCTTCTTTTCATCCTATTCAGGCTCTTTTCTGTATAAAGAACAAGTCTGTGATTTTTTTTTTTTTTGCCTCAAAATATTAATTGCTTCCTACCTTGTAATCTTCTAACTTGTCTGAGATTCCTTTTATTCCTTGCGCTCATGTTCTTAACTCCTCTCACAATTCTGCCTCTCTTGGATTACTGATGAGCTCTTTACGCTTCCGCTCACATCACCACCAGGCGGGACATTCACTAATGGAGCATGGCATGAATCAAGCACCAAAAAACGCCCACCCAAAAACCCTGCAGAAGAAGTTGCTCCTTGGGAAGCCAGCTAAGGTGGCTCACAAGTCACACTAGACAAGTGCCCCTGCTCCCACGTCAGGTGACTGAAGCCAGCAGCGCAGTGCTGGATGCCACCCAGTAGCACTTTCCACTGGCTGGTTCTCGAATGCCTGCCTCTGCAACGAGCCGGGGAGCTGCATGCCTCTCCCATGCCCTTAAACTCGAGAGAAAAGCTGGAGAGGCAGGTGCTGGGGCAAAGTAACCTTTGGCAACAGTAACACTGAAAGAAGAAAGATGAGGAAAAGTTGAGGAGGGGCAATCTGCTTACGTTGTTACGATGCAGGACCAACGCGCATCCCTTCACCTAGCAAAATACTCGTTAGCTTATACTAGTGTTTTAGCTTCAAGTGTGTGTGTGCCAGACCTCTTCTGGGCTCTTTCTTGCACCCTAATGGAGTTTCCCATCTGTCGACCTTTCTTAATAGCCAGTCAGGACTAGCTAGACAACAAATAAAGAGGAACTCCCCTTGTTCAGTTTAGACTGTTTTCAATCTGTGTGTTAAACAATTTATGCATTGCAGTAAACTCATGTTAAACTTTCCCAGGCTTACTCAAGGCAACAGTCACTCTTCTTTGTATTCCATAAGATTCCATAAGATTCCATGTTATTTTTGAAAAAACAAGCTTTATTTAAGGGAACAAAAGCTAGCAACTTAAGAAAAGAACATCTCTAAGAACCTTTTGAGAAATAATTACAAAATTGCATACCATGATTGGATAAATAAAAATGATTGATGCTGCAGGACCCATTTTAATGCTCTTGGGTTTATTTAAATCTAAATACCAAATAAAACTTAGTGATATTTCTCAAAAATGGATATATTCTAAACCTGAARAAATTATATATTTGTAAGTCTTCTTTTTCCCCCTGCTGCCTTCAGATTTTTGCAAGCAATAATATGGCTGAATTTCGGAACAGACAACACTTTATAAAATGGTACTGAATGCATGAATTTTAACACTAGCTATAAACAACACATTGKGCTGCTGCTGAGATGCACAACAAGCCGAACCTTGGTTTGTTACTGTTTGTGCTCCTTCACTCACAGCAGGCAGCAGACATGTTTTGCAGCAAGATTTGTAAGTGCAAATCTCCGAGCAGCCTAAAATTTCATGCCTCCACTCCCACTGAAGTGACCCTTAATGCACATCATTACTTAAGATTTCCTAGAAAAGGGGGTTCTAAATTGGAAACAACGTACCCTAACAAGCAATTGGATTAATTCATTTACTAATACATTATTTATTAGCACTAGTGGCTTGCTAAAGACACCAGTCAAACAGTAAGATTGCACAACCAGACACTCCTGAAAGATCAGGATGCTTGAAAACAATTCAGTACAGCTGGGACCAGCAATCTCACTGTGCTTTGCATTATTATATGCTGAGATGCTTCTCATGGACTATTCTTAGTGATTGGGCTAAAGCATCTCATAGTAGGTGTAAAGCTAGAGAAGGCCCCTCTACTCACAGATGTCTACAGGGAGTAATGACCATAAGCACATAGATAGGAGGAAAAAATTAAAGTCTTACATTCAATTTTTAAGTTTTGGTCACCAAAAAACTATTTCAAATGCCAGTGCTCCTGTGAGAAATAAATCAGATTTCAAATACAGAAGTATTTACAGCAGTAAGAATTAATTCAGTTTTGTTTGTTTTCTTTCATTAATCTACTTCTAGAATACCTTCCTACTACATGTTTCAGTACAAAATTAAGATTCTCTTTTTACTTTAGCAGTAGTTTAGTTCTGCTCTTGTTCACCCCCTCTCTTCCGGCAAAGAACATAAAATCAAGTCAGGCTGTAATTGTTTCTGCAATGCCATCTTGTGCAAAGGTTCTGATGAGTGAATAAATAATTCCATAAGCAGCAGCTGAAGATCAATTTAGCAAGAAGCACCTTTCTAATTATTAACAGCCTAAGCAATCACTTTCCATAATATTGCTGTGTCCAGAATATTCTATTTGCTGAGACCAAACTTGCATTCAAATTGTTACTGCCTGTGGGCAGTGGACTTTATTATCAGTGATTAGAGAAAAAGGAAAAAAAAAAAAAAGCAACCACATTCAGGCTTAGCAAAGTTTATGGAAAAACAGATTAACAACTATCTGCCAAAATGTGTTTTTGATCTACACAGAGCAAAGCCCTTACTCATCTTGCAGTAAGTATGGCACAGCASTATGATCTGGTAATTCACCTACAAGGCTACTAGGATAAGACAGCTTGGAAGAAAGAGAAAGAATTAAGAAAAAAACCAAAAACCACAAAGATAATTAAGCATTGGAAAAAGCTTCCCAGAGGTTGTAGAATCTCTGTCCTTGAAGCTTTTCAAGACCAGACTGGACCAAGCCCTGAGCAACCTGGTCTGAATTCAGTATCAACCCTGCTTTGAGCAGGAGGTTGGACTTGAGGCCTCCAGTGGTCCCTTCAAACCTGAGTGACCCTGTGATTCTAGCTGTCCCTTACTCCTCTCCACCTCCCCCCACACTGCTGCAACAATCTCTGACTTCATTTCAATCACACTGTCCTTCAAAACATCTAGTCAAGTTAAGTGCAGCCAYAAGAAGTGATTATCTTGCACTCTTTGGAACAAATACATGAAAAAATACATGCATCCTAAGGCAAGCACAGTGATCTACTGTTTGGCTTTTTGAAGTCATTGCAAACTACAGTATCATTAAGAGAGTGGTGCCTTCTTTAGTTCATCATCACCTTAGTATACTCTGTATCATCACTCAGGATGAACTGGATAGCTTGTTTCTCTGTTATTTATCCTGAACAAGGGTAAGTGATGGCTGAGTCAACTTTATTGATAGAAAAAAACAAAGGAGCCATTTTGTCAACATCACATGCTCAAGTCTCCTGTTCATGAAATAGGCAACCTACCTATATATAGGCAACCTTGCTTATATATAGGCAACACCAAGGTTTCTTGCATCACCTTCGGCTGGCTAATGAGAAAGAGAGTGCATTAGATTAGATGAATCACCTGTCCTATGAGGCACAGGAACTTTTATGTTTGTACATGGTGGACCAGCTCCAGAAATTTCAAAATAGTTTTAAAAGAYGTAAATACAATTTCTGGCTTCTAAGACCATTACCATGCTGACAGGGTACAAGATTCTGTTCACTAAGATCGAACTCTTTTTACATGCGCCACTTGATCGATGGGATCTGAGAGTAATGACCGTCTGCTATTACTGATAGGCTGAGTTGCTCTGATTAACTAAAAGGCAAAAGCTCTGCAYCATTACTGATCCTTACATCAGAACACACAAGTATTCAGACATTAGTGTAGCATACTTTCAGCACTGGGTAAAAGCCAACAATTTCTATATAAGAAAATCTACCTTATGACAAAAATGTTCCTCTTCAGCTCTCACTTGCAAGATTTAAACGCAGTGAACATAGTTGCAGTTTTCAACAGTTGGTAGAAGATAGTCATATTTTCCTAAGTGATTAATTCTGATCCATTTTATTTATTTTCTGTTCATTGTACATTCATGAGTCATCGTGGACAGAAACCAAGTCAGGATTACCATGGAAGATCATGGTCTCTCAAGAACCTTACCCTGCCCTTAAGGATTAATAATAAAACACTATGTTACATGCAAATACTGAGGGCAACATGACAAAATAATATTTATTATTTACATAGACTTTGTCTTCAGAAACACTTCCTAGTCACTTAATTTAATCCACAGTTTCAGAATGTGAAATTTCATGTCAAATACCTTTTATCAATCACATCAACAGATAAAAAAATCAAAAGAGTAAATGGACTTCAGAGCAAGATGAGCAACAGTAAGGAAAGACAGTAAACTGAACAAGAACAGTAAATATATCATATTGTAGACCTACAGCACAGATAACAGAAATTGGATTGAATAAATCAAGACTAACCACTGGTATGGAACATTCTTTAATGCATCTGAGAAGGTCTATAAAAACTTATTTTTTAGAATTAAATCCTTTGCAGATTTTTGCCCCTGGTCGGAAGCGTCTAGCAGAACTACGTTATTGAAAAAAAAATGAAGAGGAAAAAGCATCTGTCCCAAGCATGCAAGACAAGACAAGAATGATATTAAAGAACTCAAAGTCAGTACACTATATATTTTTATACACACATTTGACAGAATAAAAGTCACTAAGATGAGCTGAAACATGTTTTTTGAGTTTATACATGCAGAGAAAGGTAAGTTGGCCACAATGCAGTACTCAGAAGAACCCAAATTCCATTTGGATAGCGTTATGCATGACACCAGGAAGGAGACACCTTTATAGGACATGTTAGTATTCAGAGTCAGGAACAAGAATTTTTAAACAARCAGATGAAAATTCGTATTACTCTACACACTTCTTCCAATATTGGGCGTTCAAGACAGTATTCCAGCTAASAACTAGCTGTGTTGTCCGGTAAAAAAAGATGGAGAAAATGCCCAAAATGGTACGCTACAACATCTGTTCTGGTGTTGCTTCCTCTTCCCACAACAATGCCTATGTTTGAACTGCCCCAGAAGCTGATCATCTCTCTGAGTGCTCCTGTTCAAGTACAGCAGAGGAGATGCCTTGTAAAGAAACTCATAACACACTCAGGCCAGGACTGACAAAACGGGACAGCAGGTTTTTGCTCATTTGCTTTTGAATTCAAACTGCTAACGAGAAAAATTCACCTAAGCAGAATTTATTTATTCAGATAAGAATTTTGTACAGACAGTCCTAGTAAAAACCTCTCCTTAACCATATTGTTTGGACTCCATTGTTTAACCAAGGGTTCAGATCATGGCTGTCTTGCAGGCAGAAGAGGTTCAAGGTGAGCCCCCCTCAGAGAAGTCTGCTGGAGCAGGCAACGTGCTCAAGTACTTCTTGCAGCATGGTCTTCCCATTCACAAATCTGAACCTCCTATGTCAGAGAAAAGAGCAAGTTAACTGAAGCCCCACCCCAGTTCAGCAAAACAAGTACTTCGCTTCAAGCAGAAATACTTCAAAAAATGAGTTTTGCCAAATGAGAGGCAGCATCAGTGAGTTCTTCAGCAGAGGTTTTCTCCAGAGGTGCTATTTTAACCCTTTTCATCTCCAGCCGCATTCATCAACTCTTAAACAGAAATATTCAGAGAATAATGGGTAACTGCTAAAAACAACAACAACAACAAAACAACACCAAAAAAGCTGTAGTTCTAGGCAGTGTCCCAAGAATGTATCCTTACATCAATAACTAACTTCCAGGAGGAAGGCTTTGGCATGAGTTAGTCCCCATCACCTAGTGTGGTGCATAGGCCAAAACAATACAATGGAGACACCATGAGTACATCTTCCCAGTTAACATGTAGTTGACAGCAACACAATTTTTGGTCAATTAGCAACCTCAGAGCCACCTGGCAAACTTTTTGTTGGAAGAGGAGAGGGGGAGGAAGGGAAAGTGGTAGCACCTCAAAGTACTCATCACCAAAGGCATTCTCCCTCTTTTCCAGTCCCTTATCTAAATTAGCTGGCCTCAGCAGAGCCCATGCTATTTGAGAATACATTTTTTCTTAAGAGCTTTACCTCTGATAATGTACAAAAAAACTGCTGTAAATTGATTCTGTTGTAACAGACCAGATAACAGTAATTGTACATAGCCAACTGCTCATATGTAATAGAAGTGATATTAGAATTTAATTTTAAACTACATATCCCATTTTTATTATAATTTAAAAGTTACTCTTGAAGCACCTTGACATAGGAGACATTTTAAATTATAAGGGTAGTTACATAACTGAAAATTGAAATAAAACTTTACACCTGCCTATCATATTACATAGTTTAACAAAAAAAAAAAGAGGTATATGAGACCTCATTATCACTCTTTTATTACATGCCAAAAATGAGGGGTGGGGAGTGGGGGCATTATTATATAATAAAGGAGAACAAAAGTACTAACAAGGGCAGGGGAGGCTACAGAAAAATTGTTAAGAGTCAGACTCAGTCAGGCTTTAATCTAAAAATCTCATTTCCCACATTAACTGGGAACAAAACTGACACATCAAAATGTTTATGATTGAAAAAACAGAGCAAAAGGGCATGTAGAGGGGAAGTTTATACTGTAACTTAACTGAAGTTTGATTTTTTCCCAAAAGCTGAAATAGTAAAAGAAACATGAAAGCTTTATAACATCAGTGTTCTATAATGAGAATTCAATGATGACAGTGATTTACACATGCCATGCTTTCTATTTTCAAAGTCAATCCAGGATTTAAAAGTATAACACCCTCCCTCCCCCCCCACCCAAATTGGCCAAAAATTTCATGGGCCATTGATGAGTATGGGAGCTTGCTTTAAAAAAAACAAAAATAACAAAAAATAAAAACAAAAAAACCTTTTCATGATTGGCTTGAGTCAACCTAGGTCAGTTTCCCCCCCCAAAAGGGTGGCTCCATGCTCCCCCCTTCCTCAGCTGGTGCAGCCTGCTCTCCCAGCCTGCTCTCATGCCACCATTATCACCCCTGTGACCATGGTATCAGCAAGATCAGAGATCTGGCTGTTTAAGCACCTCTTATTGCAAGGTAATTTGGGGGTTATTTATTTGACTCAGCTCACATTTCGCAGAACTGTTTGACAGCTGATCTTAGCTGACCAGAGATCAGCTGCAAGAAGAAGGCTGGAGGACAGGCAGTGGAAATACTAACCCAGATCCATCAGAGTCGGAATACTTGCTCCAAGCCTGCCTTCACAAAGTATTCAGAGACGGCTATTGGCCTCCTTATGGTAGCACAGGAATCGCAAAACAGAAGCCTTGCCCAAAAGGCTTCATATTTTCCCAGACTATAGAAAAACTGCATGATTCAATCCAAGCTTAGAAAAATCTACACAAAGAAAAATCTTTTAAATAGTAAGTTTATGAAATGGAAGTAATAAAATCTGTCTAGCATACAGGGAGCAGAAGTTGAGGTCAACTGCAGAACTTGAGGGATTGGATTGCCCTGACAGAAGGAATTCTCCCTGAAGGTTGTTCTAAAAACAAAATAAAACAAAACAAACAAAACAGGATACACAAAGGGAAGGAGTTTGCCCATCACAAAGACTGAATAAACAAATCCCAGAAAACAGGTGAAAGGAAAAAGCTCTGGATGTAGACTTATGTGCATGTATTTGTTCTGTAAGGTGAGATACAGACATTTCGGTCATAGGGCAGGATGCTCCGGTGTTAAGTACCACGAAAAAACATAAGATGACAGTCCTTTTCCCCAAAGAGTTTGCAATCTCTGTTCAATGGACTGGTAACAAATAGTTGCAGTCACAGGAAGCTAATCTGAAATAATCAATAATTCTGTAACAGATTAAGAACAGCAAAGAGAAGAAGAGAATGACTTGACAAAAAAGCCGATATGCAAAAATTACACCCTAGGCTAAACTATAATAAAAAGGTATGAAAACACATCAAATATAAGAGCAATTACATAAAGAACAGTTAAGGGAAAAACTAAAATGAAAACAAGTTTCCTTCAGAGCACACAGGATTAGACCTCCTAAGAACAGACACTGTTCATGTATTCACCTGAGTACCTTCTGCAGAAAAAAGCAGAAGCTGGCATTACTACAAAAACCAAAATTAATTCATGTTATCAAAATTAATTTTGATAATAAGTTGTTATGATTCAATTTTATATTGACCTACTTACAATGATCTAATAAAAATGGGGTATTTTAAATATTTTACACATCAAGAACTTATTGACAGTGCTCACTAGATAGAAGACATTAAATGCAGAAGGTAAATAATTTCCAATAATCATGACCCTCAATCATTATCCCTAGCACATGGTTTTGCTATCTTTCCTTTAGTATTTCAAAATGAGCAATTAGGAACCATATTTAACAGCCAAAGTCCATCAGATTGTGTACAGAACTAAACTAGAACTCTTACCTATCAACTTTGCATTTTTAGGTACACAGAAGAAACCTTGTGTGAAAAAAGCAACAAAACTTTAGCAGGTTAAGTAGAACAGGTTAAGGCTATCATTCTTTTTTACATATATTCTTATGTTCTACTAAAATTGAATTACTTCATATTAGCCCCCAGTTCACATATTTAACTGGAAAAAATTCACRTTTAAGTTCCCTTAGTGACCATTAAGAAAAGTTTCCACATGATCCTGAACACACACACACACACACATATATAAACTACTATTATACATCAGGTCAGTTAGAAAGTCCAGCATTTTTGAATAAAGGTTAAATCCATAGCCAAACCAAAACACACTACTACTCATACATTCAATGCAGATGAAACCACTAAGAAAGATATGTTGTACTATACTGTAAATCAGTAGCAATTTTTCAAGCTAATGAAGAGGTATGAAAGCTATTAGTCAGCTTTGTTTAGTTAACAAGCAGGCTGCTGGTGGTATTATGTACGGCATGAATAGATAAAGTTTAAAAGTTCAAAATCAACCTGGTCATTCATAACTACTTTGTGGACACAAATTTTTAAATGCCATTAACTACTACTCTTAACTCCTCTACACAAGCATGTTTCTTCATTATTAACCCAGTGAAGATACAAGCAGAGAAAAGCAGAGCCCAGCACCTTTTAAATAAAACCAGCGGAAATCTCACGAAGCAACAGCATGCAAACATGGGTTAAAACAAACAGAATCCCCACCCATCTTTGCAGTCAAACACAGGCTTGCTGCAAACTTGCTGCAGGAAGCGAACATCACAGCACTCCCACGGCTCAGTACTGTAATCTTCCTCCTACAGCTGTCATGACTCCAGGAGCAACAAACCACAGTAACTAATTACATCCCCTGTGTTCACAGGCCAGACTGCCCCTTTGGGCCGGCCTGGCTAGCTCTCCCCCTCCCCACTGCAGCCACTGGGGGCCCCTGGCCCTGAGCTGCTTTTGGCCCTCCCAGGTCCTATGCTCCCTCCCTTCTCTCGACTCTCCCATCAAGGAGAGACAGACACAGAGGTTCTGAAAATCAGCACAAATTCTAAGGTCTATGGGAAGGAGAAT
Source organism: Apteryx rowi (assembly GCF_003343035.1). Lineage (NCBI taxonomy): Eukaryota > Metazoa > Chordata > Aves > Apterygiformes > Apterygidae > Apteryx > Apteryx rowi. Next base: position 70,937 of record NW_020450711.1, read on the forward strand.
AGGGACCTACTACAGGTTTCAGTTGCAACCTGGTTCACCCGTCACTGAAGCAAATTCAATGTAAGACAGGAAAAGGGTAGGTACATCCTCTGAACCACAGAATGGCTGGGGTTGGAGATCATCTGCTTCAGCCCCCTGCTCAAGCATGTCACCTAGAGCAGGCCGCCCAGGACCACAACATCCAGGGGTTTCTTACTGAAGTTGCAGCTCTTTAATTTACCTGTCTCACCCTCCACCTGTGAACAGACTTAATAAGCACAAAACCTCAAATACAGTCAAAATACTGCTTACTGTTCAGCTTCTTTTGAAAGAAGGAAGGAAGGAGGGCTGCTTGTTCCAGTCCACTCAGCTCTCAGTTTTTTGGGGCTTTTGACAAAACGTGTCCAAATTTGAAGAGCTTGAAGAGAAGCAAACTTGTTTTTTTCTTTTTTTTTTTTTTTAAATATGAAAGTCATCGAAAATCATAATTGGGAGAATTTGGGCAGTTCTACTGAAAAGAAAAATGAAATGTCATGAGAAGGTTCTTGGTTCTTTGTTGCCACTCATCCTGTGGCAAGCATACTAAAAATATCTTCCTTCCTCACATTTCAGATAGAATCTAGTATGTGCAAGGATTCAATAAAACCTGAATTCCTGGATTGTTAATGGATGCTTCATTCTTATGAATCACGTACAACCTTTCTCAATTTGTATTTTCCATTGCAGAAATTTACTGCAAGAAAATAAAAAGCTACATTTGAAAACAAAGTATTTCCTGCTGCACAGTATTTTTTAAGCACCAACTGTGAGTACGAGCTTTCATGTGAAAGAGTAAAGAACCCAAAGGGAATGTCTTCTTGCATGATAAAGATGCCTGCAATTGTGGGTAAGGGACTAGAAGAGTTGAAGCACATTTGACCTTCAAATGTCAACATGTTCATCCCGCAAAGATTTCAGATGTTTACACAACCATGAAGTGCTGTAACTTTTTCTCTAGGGACAAACTCCGAGCACAGTGATCAGTTCAGTGGGAAAATGGCTGGTATCATCCTAGCACAGCTGTGGACATAGCCCTGCAACTGTTTAATTCCCACATGCCGTTTCATGGGAATGCTGCTTGGGATAAGCACTTCCGATACAACGCCATACCTCCCCTTCTTCCTGAGGCTGTCAGCGACAAGATCCGATGAATGAACATCCACTAGACCTGAGCGACTTCCAGTACTTAGAGGTCATTTTTGCAACCCCTTTTTCCAAGGTTACAGATGAGCTCTTGGAAGCCAGCTTTCCCTAAAAGACAGATTATCCACTAAAAATGAGAATGTAAGGGCATATTTATGAAAAAGATCTGAAGTGTATTAACGAAGGACAAAATATCTTTCACAGAAAGCCACTTCTCTCCTATTTAGTCATTAAACCCATTTTTTGCCCCTGTCTAAATTAAAAAGGCAAATATGAAGATTAATTCATACTAGCACTCTGACAATGAAAAAAACAGTACATACAGTGTTGGTTATAATATATAATTGTTTTTTATTTTGTTACTACAGTTAGCATAGTAAAATGGTTCTTAATCTGTTATTTTAAAAAAAACACATTTTTCATGAAAAGTAATTGGAGTGCCTTGGTAAAAGTGTTGTGACATAGAGAAATACCAAATCTGGAAACCACGTTAGAGCTTAAATTCAAAGTAATGGGAACTTAAATTCACAGCCAACTCTTAATTATATGGGCACAGAAAAAAAAAAGAAAAAAAAAAGAAAAAATATACATGACATAGGCCTCCAAAAACTGCAATACAGTTCTTGCCCAGAGTCTGCTTATATCCTGGAAGGATTACTAATTTAAGTTTGTGCAGTGAGAGTTGGTTCAGCTGTTTCTGGACCCAAGAGGGCTTCAGAAGCAGTTGCAGATGTAACTCAATGACGATAAACAAGACATCCACCCCAGCACTGCCAAAGCAGCCCTCCATTTGCTTCTGCACAAAATAATGGCCAAATGAAGCTTCGTTGACTGTTTCCTGTGTATGCGGGATAGAGGATAGCATACCTTTAGTCACGAAACAGGTGTTCTAAAAAGCTTGTCAAAAGTCTAACCAGCTCTCCCCACAAGACTTTGGAAACACAGTTTCAATAGCACTCACTCCTAACCAAGAGGCTCCTTCTCAAAGGTCTACCTACTACTATGGCTTTTTTCTTTGGATTTCAAAAACTGAAACATTATTATTCTGACTTGCTTTGTTTTACTCAATTATCATGTAAGATTTCATACACTAAAGAAGAATGATGCCAGCACTTACAAACAATAAAACAAAAAGATGTTCTTTCATCATGACTGCAAGATAATGCTCTTCAAATAAAGACTACAGAAAATTTCAGCTCAACCATTGTTGTAAGCCACATATAGGACAGAAACAGCAGAGAGAGGGAAAAACAAAAGAGTATCTGATCTTAATGATTTAAAATTTTTTAAAAAGTAAAATTGACTAAAGCTGTAATAAAACACAAGAATCATAAACCTCCATTTTTCACTGAAAAAGAGAAATTAAACCCCAGATAAAACATTCATTAGAGGCCATCGAAGAGGACACCAACAATCACTTATTACACAAGATAAAGACATCTTTATTTAACTAGGTATCAAGAAGAACATCTGACAGCAGTAGTTTGGTCATCTGACAAACAGAGCAACAACATCTTTCTCCAGCATAAATGATGCAACATCAGAAACACTCAGACTGTGCCTGTAACTGCCATACTCCAGAACGCTTTAAATAAAGCAATTTTTATTGCAATTTGTTGAAAGAGAAGACATTATAAAACAACAGTTAAGGTGAAGCAATTATACCTTTCTTTACATATGCTGAAGCACTAACAGAGGTGCACAAAAAGCTTACCACTCACAACACAAAGCATGCTTTTGCTGTGACAGAAGGATTTTTTTTTTTTTTTTTTTTTGGTTAAGTGCTTCCTTGCCTTTGTGTTAAAACACTAATCACAGAGCCCCCAGGAAGCATCAAAAGGTCTCTTTCTATTTGGCTGGCTCAGGTAACATCGAGTGAGATGTGAAATGATAGGAGATGAGTGACACAGCTGATGAAGAGCTGGGAAGCAGACAGAAGTCGGACTGGCTGCATAACAGATGCCAAGATGAAGAGGAATAAGCAGCGTTGAGGGGAGGGGAGAGATGCCGAGTGAGGAAGATTATTACCCAGAAGGAAAGGAGAGATGAGAAACAGCAATGCCTAGGCAAGGAAACTTAAGTGGACTGGCAGTAGGAAAGACAGAGTAGAGCCTGGTTAGCCATAGAAAGGAGAGAGACTGGAAATCCTCGAGTTGAGCAAGAGACCAGGTGAGAAAAGCAGGACTGGGCAGCCCTAACACCTGATGGATTATTCTGTGGTGAATTGTCCAGTTAGTTTTTGAACCTGTGCAGCCTTTTAGCATCCACAACATTCTGTGGCAGAGAGATCAGGAGCTCAGATACACACTCTGCAATACAACATACAACTGCATGATCACATACAGTTGTGCGCCTGCATGCTGTTTGTCTGCAGCCTGAAACCTGCTACTTTCATTTGATATCCCTAGCTGTCATCTTGGAAGACAGGGTGAATGACCATTCCTCACTCATCCTCTCCATGCTATGCATAATTTAACAGACCACTGTTATAGCCTCCAGTCATCTCTTTTCAAAGATGAAAAGTTCTAATCTAGCGTGTCATTTCTTGTATGGGAGCCATGTCATACTTTAAGTAATCAGTCACTCTTTCAACTCAATTTCTATGATATACTTCTTAAGYAGTAGACAAGAACAGCACACAGTATTCAAAAATGCAGGTAAATCCACGACTGACACAGTGGTATAATCATATTTTATGTCTCATTCCCCATTCCTTTCCTAATAATCCTGAAAACGGTGTTTTTTTTGGTACTAATAAGCCCATGTTTTCACAGAGGTATCTATTAAAACCCAAGGTCTCATTCCTGAATAGCTAGAGGTTACTCATAGTGTGTCACCATATCCACCAAATTAAGATTCATTTGTTTTGTACTTCCATGTACATCACCTTGAAATCACTGATTTTCATCTTCCATTTTACCTCCAGTCGATCAGTATCACGAGGTCCTTCTGAAATTCTTCATAGCTTGTCTTTATTTGTTCTACCCTGAATAACTTAGCATCCTCAGCAAATGGGTCACCTCACTACTTACTGGTGAATGATCTGAAAGAGGGTATTTTGAATGTCACAGACACAAGAACTGATCCTCATGGAATTCTACTGGTGACTTTTCTCCACCTTGAGGATGGACGATTTTTTTTTCTTATTTATCCATGTAAGAATTCTCTCTCCTATTCCACAGTAGATTAATTTCTTTAATAGCCTCTATGTAATGGACATTGACAAATTACTTTTGAAAAATCAAGTAGATACATTACTCATTTGCCTATCTACTCCTTTAAAAAACTCTAAAAGAACTGAGAGGCAATTTCTTGTTACAGAAGCTGTAATGACTCTTCCCAATATCACAGTTAGGGGCAAGCCCAGTAACTCTAATTTTTAGCACTAAAAATAATAAATAAATAAAAGCCCAAAAAAGCAGCCTTACTGAAATGCAGTTCCTCGGATCTTACTCAGAACCTTTTAGAAATAACCAATGACTTCCATCAGTGACTCTTCCTTTACAGTTAACTACTGCACTGAATCTGCTGGCAACACTCTATCCTCCTCTGAGACCAGACCATATTACAATGGGATCCTATCCCCGCTTTCAGTTATGTGGTAGAAATCTGTGGGATGATGCTTCACATGTAAATCAATTTAATGACATGTGGTAGGATGCACACTTCCTTTCTCCCCCCCCTCCCCATCCTTCCTTCCTAAAAGACTAGGCAAATATACTTTAATCAGAACTTTTCCATTGCAAAATCAAGTGCTACATATTACAGGAAACACCAAAAATGAACGGATAAATCAGCTCTGTGGCACAACAGAAATCCTTGGATGAAGAATTCTTGCTTTGTCTGTTCTAAAAGCTGGGGGTATACAACAACTGGGGTGTGAAACTTATGTTGTAGCTTCACACATCATTCACAGATTGATGTATATCAATGTATATTGTACATGTATATCAAATACATGGATACAGTCCATAAGGAATTCTTATATGTGTGCATGCATACACAGAGTTTTAAGCACTTTATTATTCAGAGCCCAACTATTAGTGGATACTTTTGTTTCTGAAGCCCATCTTCTTCAGCCTTCCAACTATAAAATACACCTAATTTTATCATCCCTATAGTCCTTACCTTGTGATCTTTATGAAACTAAACTATATCTCTAAAGTACTCAGGTAAGATTAGAGAAAATTCTATGATGAAAATCAGTTTCGTCTTCTGGCAGAATTTGAATGGTGAGTAGTAAATAAGGCATTGGGACACACAGGAGTTTAGAACAAAACATCAAATAGAAGCTCTTTAAGTGAGCAGTGCCTGCTCTCTGCACACAATATGGCAGGAGGTAAGGGTGCATCACCGTGCAATTAAAGTCTCTTTAGTAAGGCATGCACAGAAAGGGGTCAAATTATGGTCACACAGAGGCAACCTTAATTTTTGCATTTCCTAATTTTTGAGCTCTTAGCTTTTTAACCTTACTATTATTTTTTGGCAATACTTTTTGTGGTTAACTGCTTTTACATAAGAGTACCACAGAAAAAGTAGGAATGCCTAACACATTCGGATAGCCTGGTCAGTGTTACAAGAAACAAAGAATTTAGTCCAGCTCGGATTGGTCCTTCAAGCAGAAAGCCTAATTATCTTTTCAAGCTCTTACATATTTTTGAACAACCTGTGCACCTTTTTTTGTTTTTTAACAATTTACAATTTACAATTTATTACAATTTATAATGCTGTCTTGAACAGATAGTCATTAATGAGGCTTTCACATACCAATGGCTGCTTCCTGGAAACTGTTTTTTGAGGAATATATATATCACTTGTTCTATTTTCCTTTTTGCATTTGAGAGACAAGCAGAAAACACTTATTTTCAATATTTACTTATAAGCCTTTTTTTTTTTTTTTTAACCGTTTTAAGAGTAAATTTGCAGTAAACTTGCAGGAATTTTGCTATATCCCTTTACTTCAAAGTTTCTGTGCCTTATGCTAAGAACTTGGCTAAACAAACCGTTGAATCAATGTTTGGCACAAGCGAGGAGGTAGAAACCTCCAGAAACAGATCCGTGACTGACTGAGGAAATGTTGCTTCTCCTGGTGGGCGAGCTCATTCAGGATTTCTCTGCCTACTCTCCACTTCTTCCTTTAGCTAGAGATTTTTGTCCCATTAAGTGTGCCAGATGCCAAATTAACTGTTTATACAGTCCTGCTCTGGGAAGAAACCACTGGCAAGGACAGAGTTACAAGCCATGAAACACTAAGGCTACTTGAAATTATAATAAAAATATAAATTCATTACTGTTTGTAAAAACAATCAGTAAGCCAGCTGATGTTTAACAGTCATTTTTTTTCTTTATTGCAGAAGCCAACCATGAAATTCAGACCAACAGAGCTCAGGTATATACGGAAAACCATCTCTATTCAGTAAAGTATGTCAGGGCACATCCTTAATTACACTGCGGAACAGAAGCACATTTAAGAACTTGCTTGATGAATTGAGGCCCTGAAAGCTTGCTGCAATTAGTTCAGCAGCAAGGACACAGAAATAGCAGGAAATCCCAGGTGCCCGCACAGTGCTGAGGTGTGTCAGCAGCGTGCCAGTGCGATAGGCTTTTGGACTGAGACACTGAAGGGACAGGCTGAGCAGCGATGGGCACCACAGGGCACCTGGGAGAGGTGGCCGGAGCCAGGGCTTTGCCCACTGAAATTGGGACACCTCGCTATCCCCGTAGTGCTTGCTGTTTCACAAAGAATGTGCCTAGCCCATGCAGGCAGGGCTTTCTAATCCGCCTGCCAGCACCGTACCAAAGACACCAGTAGCGGGCAGGAATATTGTGCATTAGGGAGCAAAGAAGTGGGATGGAAGGATTTCTCTCATTGCAGTACTTCTGAGGAGTTGTGCCCTTCGTTGCACCTAGGATTTCTTTACCCTCGGTATCCTCACTAAGCAATTCAGACCGTCAGTCTTTTCTGAGATCCTCTCCTGAGATCCTGAAAAATTAGACATGATGTAGTTGTGTAGGCTGAAATTCGGTGCATTTTTTATTTAAGGAAAACAGGGTGGTATGAGGCTTGTCTGCATCATTCCTGTGGCTGAGYGGAGACTGAAGCAATTTGGAGGCGGGTAGCTAAAATAGCAGGGACAGGAAAATTCTGAGACAATTATTTAATGCCATTCAATTGACTAGGCACTGCATGGAATACCCAGTGGAAAGTCCTTCTAAAATATCTGGAAGGAAAGCTTTGAAGTTGCAAGTAGAAATAGGTATGCTAGACAGTGAGCTGAGAGAAAAGAACAGCAAGTACCACACCATGTATCAGACGTAAACACGCCCAGTTTATATACTTGTATAATAAAAAAACCCCACAACTGAAAATGCAAGTAGATTACCAGATGAACCGTAAGAACTGTCAATTATGTGCACCTATATTTAAATGATTTATTCCAGGCATAACCTGTGTTTTCTTTGCTGTAATTGGCTAGACATGTATCAAAACTTCAGTAAGCCTCTTCTTCTGACATCAACACGTAGTTACTTTACAAGCTGTTACAGTAATAAAGCATGACAAGTTAATAAATATTTTCAAAGATTTTTTTTTTTTTACATCAAAAACAGAAGCAGGCTTTTCATTATGTAACTGAACAGCAAAAAATACTTGTCATATAACCTAATCCATTTGTTATGGACAATTGATAAGTAATCAAATTTTGACTGACAGAAGCTACATATATAATCATATTCCAGTACATCTAGATCCTTCAAACGCTGTCTGAATATAGTGTTTAACAGCGCACATTAAAGGGGATAACAAAACAGAGTCACACGTGAGTATGCAAGTAAGCGTTTTGCATAGCACAGTTACTCAATGTTCTGATAATTCCCCTCTACCCTACCTCACAGTTGTTCGTCTGCCATGCCCACAGATCAATCCACAAGCGCGTGTATAATTTAGCTTCTCCATTCTCTCCAAGGCTACAGTGTATAATGAGCAGCTATGCGAGGGTATAGCTCATCAATAGTAAATGAAATGCCATCTATTCAGTAAAGTATAGCCGCATGTATTTCTGAGGATTTAAAACCACCACATTGCTTGGACAAGGATACTTGCCCCCACAGAAAACCTGGAAAAAAGGGCCGGTTACCTTGTTTCACAGCCCATGTTATACAAATTTGACAGCTGCTTTTCCTCATGTGGGATGTGAGGAGAAGAAAAAGCAAACCAAAATTGCCCAATGTCCATATTCTCCCAATACAGAGAAGAGCCAGGCAGAAATCCTGCCTTCCTACTGCAGCCAGTGGGAAGTTCTTCCTCTAGCTTTAATAAGGCCAGAATTGCAGCCAGGGTATTTTTCTAGGACAGTTTTTATAAACTGAATCAGAAATTGCAGGCTTCTTGGCACTGCTTAATGAAATCCTGCAGCCTTGCCACACAGCAAGCTTACATCACTGTTTTGGAACGCTCTGGTCTTAAAAGTGTATGATTTTTGCGTGCTGCAGGTGCAAGGATGCCAGCACGCACACCAGGAGTTTATGCCAAGGCAGCACTGCTGATCCTCATTCCTGGGCCAGCAAATCCCACTGCTCACTGCCTTTGCCTGAGCACCAACACACATTTGTGCCTCCACTAGTCAAGTAGCACACTTCTCCCTCAAACAGCACAATTTAACCTTTTAATTCCTACACTACTTAAAAAAAAAAAAAAATACGGACAGCAGTAGCCACATCATTTTTCAAAAGAACTAAATCCCTATTTCTGTCATGAGGTGGCTAACAGAGCTTGGAGCCACAAGAAGTACACACTGAGACATGTCATTTTCTAGACAAGTGAAGATAAAAATAGAAATCCTGTTAAAAGACAAATGTGTTCAGTGTGTCCAAAAAGGTAACAAAGATTCACCTGACAATTTTCTTTTCCTAAAAAGTTTCCCCTCCTCAGAAAACTGAAACTGTACAGTAATGGCCTGTGTTGATGCAAATATGCAGGAGATGTATTGGTAAACCAGATTTATTGTATGAGAACAGTTTTTGCAAAGCTTGCAGTTTTAAGAACATTGCCAAGCCCTGCATGCAGAAACAAATTCAAACTTTACTTACAAAAGTGAACAAAACTGAGAATGCTTTTCTTCTTTGGGTTTAGTTGAAATATTTTCTGGGGTATATTTAAGCAGTTATTGCATAAACACGTGGCTTTTTCAAATCAGGTGCTTTAATTTAGCCTTATTTAAATAATTTATTGTTTACATGCTTTAGCTGCATCCAATCAAGAAAAGGAAATATGAAACCATGTAATCTAATAAATCAGATCAATATTACTAAATTATATTGCTACAAACAGCCTGCATTAACTGCCAGAGAGGTCTGTAAGAGAGAAACTAAGGCAACAGCCAAGTGCTACAACAATATGCTCTCTTCACTTCTCAGAAGGCCTTGGCTAAGGACTGGGATGTACAACGGACTGTGAAGATGCTCTGGCCTGACAGCAGACATATTTCTGTCACTCAGTGTTTATCACCTCTGCGGAACATGAATGTCAAAATGGGAGAAACTATAAGCCGACTCAATATAGTGAAAGGGATTCTCACACCAAAATAAAACCTATAAGCCTACAAACTGGTTATTGATGCAGAACTTCAAAACACTCTCTGTAAGAATAGATCTCAGCACGAACCTTGAAAGCTTCTACCACAAAAGGTATAAAAAGATTCGCACAGACTCAATCAGCTGCCCACTGGCAAACTTTCTTGTTCCATCTTGATTCTTACCAGTATACTGGATTTAATGGTGGTCTGCATCAAGGATCTACTTGCATTAAGATTACTACAGAATCAGTTCTGCCAGAGCCACACTTCCAAAATTGCTCATCAGCAGCTACCACATCAAGTGTAGTGGAAAGGCACAAGCAGAGCCTGCAACTAAATCCTTGTTGTGCAGCTCCTAAAACAGAACTTGTATCAGCATTAAAACCTGTGAGTTGAATCCCTTCAAGTGGGAGCAGCGTATCACATTCCAGAGTTTCAAAAATGCATCTATATGACTTCACTGGTCTCGCGCTACTAAAATTTCAGGGGGCTGTTCCTAAAAAAAGGATGGAAAGGACAGTCAAACAAATAGTGCTTGTGTAGAACTGTTTAAAATTGTAACACTCAATTTGACTGCTAACAATAGACCAAAACCAAGCTGTTGAGGACTAAGCAAGCCTGGCTTCCCCATAGGCTGTACTTCTGTCCACAGCCCCTCCCCCCACATGCACAGAAAAATGATCAGATTTCCCAGTCTCACCCTCTAATGCCCTTTCACCGGAAGAAAGGCAGCAGTACTTCAACCTCTGTGGGACCACACACAAAAATTGAAGGGCTGGTTGGGGGAGAAATGACAGATAATGGTCAAGTTTGCCATTCTTCCTTCAATGGAAGTACTAACATGGCCCCTCTTCCTCCAATAAGCTCTTGAGAACACCATCATCTTTTAATGCTTTTGTTTCTATTACTTTTACTTTAGTCAGGGTCAAAAGTTGAAGGGCAGGATAGACAAACACACCTAAACGCAGGCAGGCAGGCAGACACAAATACATAAACTTCAGTTATCAGGAAACCAGGCAAAAAGTAGCATACGTGAGGGGATTTTAAAATACAATAGAGGAGCTAAAAACAAAGTGTTAATGGGAATGAGGGGCTTAAATACCTTCAAAAATTTTGCCTCCAGTAAGCAAAGACTAGCTTGCTACCTGAGACAGCAAACATGTAATTCTAGGTAATCTTTCATTCAAAACAACAACTCAGGAGAGATGCCTTAAATACCCAACTCCAGTCCCTCACTCCTGCACAGGAGCTGTACGCAGTCCTGTTAATAAATTATGAATCTCCTGCTAAATTACTGGGCTTCTTATCCATATTCCTTTTACTAGAAGACTGTTAGAGCTCCTTATTCTTGCAGACACTTCCTTACAATTTCCAGATTAAATTTATTCATGGCCAATTTATATTCATTTGCTCTTGTGATGACATTGTCTTTTATCTTAAATTAGATTGTAAGTTCTCCAGGGCAATAACGAAACCTTCTTATGTAAGTATATAGTCCTGAGCATAACTGTTCCCTGATCATAATTCAGTGCTTTGGTTACGATGACAGTACCATAAATAATAAAAATTAGTTTTCACAGCTCCACTACTCTGAACTTCTTCCGTCACATCTCTAATTACTGTAAGTGCAGTCGCATGGAATTCTATCAAATATATTATGATGAAGTTAGATGAGTCTGCAGTTCTGCCCTATCTCTAATAAGCTGCTTATCTTACTCTACAACTATATCTACGCTACAAGCTGATATTTTTATCTTGACTATGAAAAACTAGAGGAAACAACAAGTGGGTAGAAGAGCATGCCCCTTTTAAACATTTAACAAATTTGGTGGAAGAGAAGAGTAATCACCATAACTTATGTAGAGGTTAGGAAAACACTCAATAAGGGGCTTGCTTTCGCACACTCAGAATTAGATGGGTTCCAAAAAAGTAGTCTTGAATTTGGGTACTCCTTGAACAACACTAATGCTCAGAATAACGTAGCTGTTCTTACCTGTGGTAGCATCAACAAATACACACCTGAGATCTAGACACGTGTATTTTGTATCCACACAAGCATACTTTGTATCTAGAAACCTGACAGAACATTAGCATTTCCCTGATAACTCTAGGTATGTATTTTGCACATCTGTTGTTTTGCTAACTTTAACCCTAGCGGTAACACACACATTATTTACTCAGCAGTCYTATTTTCATGAAGTTAGCACACTTGGTGCTGGGCATCAGGCACAATATGCTTTTAAAAAAAAAAAAAAGGAAAAAAAAGCAAATTTTCTGGAATTTCTTGCATTATTCATGGAATAACTGGTCAAAGATCAGTAGGCTTGAATTACTTTCCACATACAATTTTAGCTGCCTTGGCTTAATAGAACAGCAAACTCCAACTGGTGGCTACATTTAACCATGAAGTCAAGCAGCCAGTTTATCACACAATTTAAATGATACTGGAAAAATAACATACTTAAGCCATTCATGGAATAATCTCAAGGAAAAAATTGTGCCTAGAACGTTAATGCCAACACCAAAGGAATATGATTCTCAATTTTCTAAATGCTGACAAAAAGCTAACAGAGAAGGAAAGGTTAACAGAAAACTGAAGGATTAAACCTCCCTTTTAAATTGGTGAATTGATTCAAAGCATGAAGGCCACAGGAGAGAATAGCAAGCTGCTGCTACAAAAAAACTTGCAGAAAGAAACAGGGGATTACTAAAATCTAGCTTTTGCTTGCTTCCAATAAAAGCAGGTTCCCATTGGCTTTCACAATAAAAGATCAAGTACTAGATATAAAAACAGTAATGAGAAAAATGGTATGTATCTAGGGAAAAGATGGATAGCTTATAAGCAAAGAACTGTAAATTGGGAACATGTGTACGTCTATAGAGAAAGAGAAGAGAGGACAGATATTGACAAAAATGTGGGGAGTAAGCACAAGCCTGGTTTGCAACCACTTTGAAAATAGTATCAGGAATAGCTGGAGTATTTTCTGTTGAGTTGATGTAGCTCCAAAGGATGAACAAATTGGACAAAACCCATCTCAGAGAAAATAATCATACAAAAATATAAGAGACAGTTACGCAGATTTTTTTTTTTTCCTTCAAGAAGAGACTGAGGAATCCAAGGGCAGAAAAAAAACCAGATGCAAACACTCTGTATCACTCACCCAGACACCTGTAGGGAACCACAATGTGAGGATGACCATTACACTGCTTCCATCCCCTCTTGCACCAGTTTTGGATCGTAACTGGCTGGTTGGCTTCGACAACATTGGTGATTTGCAATTCAGGGTAAACCTAGCATTAAAATATAAATAAGAACAATGTTATCCCAGGCATGCTCTCCGAGTCATTCAATATTGTTACATGTGTATGTCATGCGGATATCTCAAAACAATGTTCAATTTCGTATCTTTTCCTTCTTCTGTTGCATATTATATATCTATTTACTTCATGGTATGAATATTTGCACTTACCTGAAAAGCTGATACATTTTTACATCAGTAAAAACATGTAGCTGTTAGCTCTGAGTATGATGGTGGTAACAGCTGGCTGTCGTGTCTTTTTCAAACAGTCACACTTGACTAACTCCACTTGAACTGAACATACCAATACTTGGCCAGTTCATATTCTTAAGCTAAAGATCACCTAAATGAGTGTTTCATGGTTGGCTGAAATACCCTCTCTGCTCCATGCCTAGTGAATCACTCTCCTTGCAAAACTTTTTATACTGGTTCTAATCTTGATTCATCTAAAATTCATAGCATACCTTTATGCTTCTCTTAACCATGTTAACTAGCATCATGTTCTTCCCCACTGCAGTCTGCATAGTCTGTTAAACCAGTTATTCGTATTTAGATCTACATCACTAATGCTTCCTTCTTTCTGACTTTCCCAAATTGAGATCAAATCCAGTTTGCTCTTAATACTGCAATACACTCCTACAACCCCACACTTGCTAACAACCACACCATCATCACTCTGGATGACTCACTTATTGGCAGCCAATTTGATCAACCTACGTATTTGGCTTTTTATCTCCCTCATCTCAGTGCCATATATATTTACCTCCCCTTTTTTGCTGTCAGTAATGGCCCGGCTGCTCTCTTTTGCCAGAGGACTGTTCTTAGACACTGACCTTTTCTGCAGACTCACCTCCCAGCCATCTTCTGTGAGTGCATCTACATTAGCATTTCAATTTAACCAGGGGTACGTTCCCTCTTACTATGTCTCAGTTCACAAAGCAGAGTGGTTTCAGAGCACATGAACTGGGTTCCTTTGGATAAAACTGAACTGAAAGATGTGCTCCAGGAGCACACCTAAAGCCTCCCATCCCCTAATGGATGTTTAATCTAGACGACCAGGCTAGAGCTAATGAGAAGCAAAATCTGCAAACCCACACAGTGTGGCTGCTGGGTCCTCTGCACCAGCTGCTTCACTCCATGCTCCCAGCTCTCCTTGCACCATGCTGCTTGCTAGCATAACCTATGGCTCCGACTGCTCAAATCGGTGATTTATCAGTTAGCTCCTAAGATCAAACTTAAAATGGACTAGCTTCCCTCTACCTTTCCTCAAGTAGTCCTTACCAATTTCTGAGTATTGTCACATCTGAGGATTTAGGTAAACTGAAAGCTAGTCTACTCATACCTATCAGAGGAAAAGAAAAATAGAAACAAACCCTGAGGAAAAGCAAGCAACTGAAGATAGATCAAAAACATCCTACAGAAAAGGAATATAAAGCCAGTTAAAGAAAGCTGGGTTGAGACTGGATGAATTCCAGGAGTCCCAAACCAGTGCTTGGAAGAACCTTTCTACCCCTTCTCTGAGAGAAAAGGATTAGTCTCAACCACATATCTCACAAGCAAACAGAAACCCAGTGCCAATCCCTCCCGGCACTCACCTGACCAAAAGTTTAAAATCCAATTGTAGTGAAAAAGCAGCAAGCAGGCTATTTAACTAAAGCTCAAGTAAAAGTTTCAGACTTAAAAAAAGACAGTAGTGAACAACAGTACAGCCTTTTTAAGATTTGAGATCAGTAATCTCTGAATGAATATGACCTGGTCCACGCATCTGTGGTTACAACAGAAAGTAATCAAAGCATTATTGGAAATATGAGGGAAGAATTACTCACTTTCATTAAAAGACAAGCAGCAGCTAGTAGATTTGTAGAATCGAACTATATTGATTAACAGTTTAACATGCATGAAACAAAGCCAGATACAGTAACAACGCTAAGGAAATGACTAGTTAGGGAAAGAAATACTTACTCCACTTAAAAACTGCACCTTATGCTGAAGACATTAAACATCAACCTTGCCTTTTTTAATCAGATACTTCTTGTTACATTTAAGCACTTAAAAACAGAAGCCATCTAAAATTTTTTTGCCAGTTTAGACAGCACCTCAACTCATTACAGTGGACCATAAAAGTATGCACAGAGGCTTCAGATGCCATCTTCTGTGCTAACCAAACAAGCTAGATACAGATCACTTAGAGGAAGTGCATAGACCAGAACTGAAAACTCAGGATGAAGGTTTTCCTACATTCAGAAGATAATAGCTTTGCTCTGTTCATTTGTTTACTCTGCAGCAGCTGACCAGGGCTGATGGGTCACCACCTATATTACAAATATACCAACATTTTTGCAATACTTGCAGAAAGCAAGTCCAGAAGGATTCACCGTTTCCTCCGCTCCATCCATGTTTGAAATACTGAATTCTGGATTGAAACAGTAAGGTTGCAAATTAAATGAAAGCTCCCCTTTCTTCTTCAATCTCATTACCTTTTCCCTTGGGTCCCCACAGCTTCACAAAACAGGTCCACACATGCTCATGCTCTTGATGCTTGTTACAGCACCGCCAAAACGGATTAGGATTCCACCATGGTGAGAAATTTCACACCTCAACTGCTGGGTAAATATTACACTGCAAGGCACCGTAGTTGCCTCAAGAGCTAACGCACAAGATACAACAGAAAGATTTGATTTTCCTTAGACACTGTGCTTAGCATAGTCACTCTGCATTCTTCCAAGTTTATGCTCCCATAGACATTACATTTGAACAGTTACAATCTGGGGTTATATAATATCAGATGTTACCATAAACTTGATATATCACACAATATCATTTACACATTCTCAGCAGAATAGGTAAGTCTCACTTGTCACACCCAGAGGAAGCAAATGTCTGAAATGAAAATGACTGACAAGTGTTCAAATGGTTTGACCTGAATGTCAAAAAAGAAATTGAGAAAAACCTCAAAATAATTTATGCATTCACAAGAATGTATACACAACAGGAAAACAATTCAGAACAGAACTCTTATTCAGGAGCGAAAGACATACTTAGTTGCTTTCCTGAGATGAATTTCTAATGAGTAAGAGCGAACTATTATTGCAGACTCTTATTGAAACATTAAGATTGAAAAGAAAATATTATTTTAGTTTCACTATTTCACCAAACCACCTTTTAAATTCTTGGTTGGTAGTGAACCAAACTTTAAGTAGTTAATAGAATTTGTCAAAAGTACACAGGAAAGCAGAAATACAAAGAAGTCTGTTCTTCTGTTTCTACATCAGTTACTAAATTCTTAATTTCTTCTGACAGCTCACACAAAGAGCTTGTCCACCCTTCACAAAAGAAAACAGGCTGTGAATTTCACTATCAATAGGTTAATGCCAGTAATGTGTACACACTGAAAAAAGTTCCTCTAACTAGACTTGCATAAGATACTTGCTCTGAATTGAAGTGGGACCTACTTAGTGGCATAGAAAGATGAGATTCATATTTATTTATAGCGTCCCCAAAGAGYCATTTTTCCTTCTCGATAGTCAAAATGAGTTGCTTTAGAAAAGTACAGGAAATCTAAAATTTCAACTTCATGATAACTTGTTGCACAGGAATCAATTTAATATGTATTAAAATTTGGGAAGAAATAAAGTTCTATATAATCTAAAAATTTTAAGTTATGACCAAAATTTATAGCTGGACCATTATTTACTTCAATTTTCATTTGCAAATTTCCTTATATATTGACCTTAAAAACAAAACAAAAAAGTCTCTGTGCTCAGGCTACTTGGAATTGAATGCCATCTCCATGCATTCTTCATGCAATTAAGTTTATAAATACAAAGCCTGATGATACTTGGATTTAAAATTAAAATATAAATGTTCTTAATGAAAACGAGAAAAGGGCGTTTTGACCTGCTTGGCATACAAAAGTGATGATGATGATGATACAATTATGACAGCGTTACAGTAACCTACGTGCTCTCTAACAGGAGGTTGGATATTATTTTAAAACAAATCTGGAAGGAAACAGAAAAATATGACACAAATTTGGAAGGCAGAGGAACAGATTAAAATAGTGAAACGGACACGTCACCACCACAGCAATCCGTCATGCCTGTCAGACAGAGCAAAATCTGACAACAGGCATTTCAATATGGCCAATGTGCACGTCTGCCTGTATGTATTTATTCCTAGGTCTCTCAGGCATGGGGAGCACTGGCTGTTCACGTGAGATGGGGTCTATTTCTGGAAGGACTGACTTGGGCAGCAGCCAGCGGCCATCAGCGAACACAAGCTGCCCCTGGCACGCTGTGGGCCAAAGGGCCAACGGGGCTGGCGAGCGTGCAGCAAGGCGAGCCCTGTGTTGGGCTGATACTGCGCGTTCAGCATCGCTACAGCCAGTGCTGGGATACCGGACCCAGCTGTGGTGGAAACAATCTGGAAGGACTTGCATAAGCTGGAGAGAGTTCAAAGGAGAGTCGAGGAGCGCTGAAGAGAGCCAACATCCAGCAAGGCGGGCGTGCTCGACCCCGGGACTAATCCCTTCAGCTGAACGGAGACAGGCCTATGGCCAAGCGTGGCTGCGGGTTACGACTGTCTCCAGGAATTTAAAATCAGTGAGCTCCCCAATTTGTCAGACAAATCTACAGCAAGAGCCAGTGGCTGGAAGTTGAGACGCGACAACGGTGACGGCGGGATGCTTAACCAAGACAGTGACTTGGGGAGGGCTGTGGCAGCCTCGCCACGACCAGAAATTTCTCAGCTAAAATGGGAAAATTTTCCCTAACAAGGATATTCCCGTTGACCCATTGCAGAGAGACTTGGAAACAAGTAAATCCTACAGACTATGCTAGGCACCTGCTAATATTAGATGATCACTCTGGACACATATCGTACTAATTGCAACCAAATCTCTAAAAGAGATATCCTATTTATGCAATCATAATAAAATACATCAAGGATTGACTGAAAAAAATTCTTTACCGAGTCATTTATGCTTGACGGAAGACAATGAATTCTGTACATCTTGGTGCAACTTGGAGGAATAATTAAGGATAATTATACGAGATAGTCATAAATGACATTTCTATTCAAAAGCATAGTATTTATTCTCTTGGTAGTATTCATTTCCCCCTCCTCATCTTCTAGATTAATTCTGCCCATTCAGAATACTGTTCCTTTTATCATATTGTTCAAATAAATTTTCCAAAGGTTTAGAAGGTTAACCTTGATTAAGATGATGACGATTAAAAGTTTAGCAGAGTTATTTCAATCTACTTCTGCATTTTTTGTTATACAGCTAAAATAAGAATAAATCTATACCAGTAACTCCAATAACATATTATGATGATATTGCAAAGTTTTATGTACTCTCATTTTTATTATTTCTGCTTGAACTTGAACATCTTTTCCTGTATATTCTAAAAGCAGAACCATCACAGGGAAGAGAGCAAAATTCAGTTTTACAGTATCAAATGGTACAAGTCACTTCATGAATGTAGAATGTTCCATTTATGTGTTCCATTTAACTGTTTCCATTCATGCATGCACTTGTGCATGCACACACACTTGTAAAATAAAGGGTGGTGTTACACATTAACATGAACTGTAAAAAAAGAAAAAAGGTGCATCTTAGATACCTAGACTAAATGTTTTAAAACATAACTAGGAATTGGTATTCATCTTTCCTAATAACGTAAAACAGCAGAGAACCTTAGCAAGAGGCAAAAATATATTTTTTTAAATTAGATGTAAAATTTACATGTCTTAATTGCCAATTTTTATTTAAACACCTTAGAARCTTTCTCTGAAGTGCACCTCATATAAATTTGAATTCTAACTGCTCCAAATCAGAGACATGTATTAGTTTAACTGCCATGAAACGCTGCATCAGTCAGAAGTAGATATGTTTTTCTATTATTTCCTTTTATTCTCTTTCCTTAATCTTTCAATTGTTTGCTGTGCCTACTCATGATATCTTGGTTTAAATTAGACCACACATTTGGGTTCTAGATCTGCCTTTCACCCTAAGCTTCAGCACCTGACACAGCAAGATTTCTAAGCCAACTTGAATTTAAACGTAATTATTAATCCTCTACTGTCATAAAGAGAGAGAGGAAAAAAAAAGATAAAAAGACTTCTCAGTTTCTCTGAAAGTTCACTGCACCATGCTAAAGTGTCTCTAAAACATGCTACTGAAGAACTGCTACTAATTTGCCCCAAATCCGATAGGTATTTATGAACTGGCATTCTGTCTGACATCTGCCTCAGGCAGCCAGTGACAGTATCTATATTAAAAAATAAGTACAAGACTGACCATAGGAAAATTAGAAAGGAATATATACCTAGTTAAAAAAAATTAAAAAAATAGAAATCACTGCTGTAAATAGTCAAAAACAGAGCAAAAAYATTCAGGTGTTTTTAGCAATCATATCTGTAATGATTTGAATCAAATACTTTGATTCACTTGAAAAAAGTGGAAGATAACTCAAACTGAAATACTCACAGCTTGGTTGCAGCCAGACCAAAAGAAAAAAAAAGAAAAAAAAAAAGATTGGTTTGTGGACAAGTTTCCTTCCAACCTAACCCTGCAAAAATTTGTACTTTTAATGTTCTATATTTATAATGTCCACATTAATACTCAAAACAGCTCACTGAAGTTATCAGAAAATTTGTTTGGTTGGCTGTTTTTAATGTTAAAAAACATAATGGATATAAGACAGATAAATATTTACCTCTGCGTTTTTAACAAATAAATAAAATTTTTGATCACTTCAAGTAGCTTGCATGCAGTTGCCATAAACACAAAAGAACACGTATTTAATACCCACTATGTAGAAAGACAGTCTTAAAATTGCTCATGGAAAATGTCCTTCTGACAAGTGAGCATATCTGAAGGTTGACTAAACAATGCTTCAACTACGAAAAGAAGTCTTCAATTTCAGATTAACAAATTAGAGTTTGATTGAAACTATTTCTATTCCTTTCTGGAGTGTACCTTAAGAAAAATCCTTCTGAGGGCAGAAAGCAAGCTACAAATTTATACCACAGAAAGGATTAAAAGATCATCAGTTGGTTTCCAGCATTTTGATAGATATATTCTTGAACAGCAGTACCCAGCAGACATACTGCACTCATTTTCAACAATTCAGCATATCCACACAGAGGAAATATATGATAATTATTTTTGTGTGTCCATGCACAGTATTTCTGCAGGCATTCCAGCGTGTGACTTCTGAAGAGGCAATGTTGCAGAGTCCCAGCTGCCCGACATCAGCTGCAACAACAGTGGCATCAGATGGGCAGCAATTACACAAACACAGCCAAATCTGAATGAAACACCCTGTTCTCAGCCTTGTAATCTGTTTCTGGAAAAACAGACAGTTATACAGAGATCCAAGGTATTACACGTCTCATGTCAAAATAGTCTAGTTCACTACTGCTTTTTACAACTATTTTTCTGCATTACTATAGGGAGTCTTGGTATAAGGTACTTCTGTATCTTCATTGATAAAATATTTAAGCCCAGGCTGAGGACTCGAGAAGCAAGAGTTTAGAAGTCAGGGATTTTTGTACTTTCTGCTGCATAGTCACATAACTTAAAGGCTAAAAACCTCCACCAAAAAAACAGAACATCAGCTTCAGAAATTCTTGTAGAAAGACCTTCCCTTCAAATTCTTTCTTATTTACAAACAAGAAAAAAGGCAGGGGGGAGACACACATGAAATTGCACACACTTAACACATGCAACTATGGATCTATTACATTTATCCTCCTACTCACTCCAACCACCTATCTAATTTTTTGCTCATATTTCTTCAGTAATTTTTCACGCAAGTTATTTTTGAACTTTGTTTTCTGTTCATCTGCTCTAACCATAACTCTTGATTAGCCTGTGGGCTTACCAAGGGAAACCAGATTTACAGTAAGCATAAAGTACAGCAGAGCTCAGGCACCTGAGCTCTGCAGTCATCTCACATGGATAAGGGAGCGCTACAAGCACAGGCATAATCTCCATGCTGAATTGCCAACCATGGAGGGGAAGAAAAGCCATACAAGCTTTAGAAAGATTTTAAACACACTGACACAAAGACCATGCTATGCATGCTCAAGTTGACTACTCTGGAGAGTTCCGAGGTCTAAAATCTGCAGATAGCAGCTGTTGTGTTTCACAAGAAATGAACCATATATTGCCGTGCTTGCTCATTTCACAATCATATAACATTCTAGTCTTTTCTATATTTCCTCAAAGAAATACCACATGAAGAAGTGCTGTTCTTTGGTTTAATCTATCCTCAGAAAGAGTTATGAAATATGAACAGGGATCTCCTCATTGCTGAGTCAAAGCAAAACAGTTACACTCAACTTAGCACTGCAAATACTAAGGTATTTGCGTGTTTACACAGCAAATGTTCCATAAGACATACTTGTAGCTCTCCTCTAGGCAGTGCCCCCATCAGCCAGCTGGACAAGAATTTTCACCTTCCCAGTCCAGCACACTTCTGCAAATCAACATTAAAGACTTAAATTTTCTGCCAAGTCTCTGCTGGCTCAACTACACTCTGTCATACCTGACCAAACTCAATTGCGCTCTCCGAGCTTTCTCAGCCACACAGATGCTTCTACCACAGAAGCAAAACTAAATGGCTATTTAGTAACTCAATGGTTCATGCCATTCTCTATAACCCATACAAGTGGTTCACTTGCTACACAAGAATTATGACAGGAAAATGAATAAACCCAGCACCCAGCTGCACTGGTCCACTTCCAAATCGACTGTGGTCACAGGTGGTCATGGGCCAACTTGAGAAAGAACAAGATGAACAAGAAGGAACAGCTCTGTTACCAAAAGGCCCCAGACAAGAAAGAGTCTCAAAGGGGTGGTGGGGGGGGGAGGGGGAAGACAGCTCTGTCCCTGCACTGCAACTCCAAGAGTATCTGCCTCTGCAACTTAATCAGCATAACATTTCAGAAAGCTGTAATGATTTCCAACTGCTATTTGGAAATAAAGAACCCTTTTAACCCTCCAGTTAAAGGGAAAGAGGTAATCAATCCCTAAAAGCAAAACCACATCCAATGTTAGTGTCTCCCTGGCTAGTCAGAGTATTATTTCTTTGAATCCAACCCTGGGGACAACTTTACGAAGACATAATGCCTGTTATCTTCAGTCACATCACCTAGTATTCATCCATAACTTCTTTCAGTTTAAGGGCTGCACCCTCACCAGCTACCTGCGTCAAACCTCAACCCCATCTAGAAGAGTTTCATACACTGCTCTTAAAGCTATTTCTGTAGGACCATCTGACAATCTTCCCCCTCCCTTCCAACATCTCAGCTGCTTCTCTATTACATACAGAGCTGTATCCTGCCATCGAGCTCACCCATTATCCTGGCTCCTTTCATCCCAGCTCTCACCTCACCAATCCACTTATCATGGTGTCCTGTTAGTTCCTATTTTCTAGTCATCTGCTCACCCTGTGCCCTTTCCTTCTTATCCCGAGAGGCAAATGTTCTATCCTTGTCTCTTAAGCATCTTCAAAACCTCTCCATTTTTCCCCCAAGTATGCAAAGTCAGCATGTATTTTAATACCTGTAAGTTGTTTCCTTAAGGAAACCTTCATTACTGATCCTATCCTTTTGAAAAGGAAAAAGAAGGGGGGGGGGGAGAGCATGCGGGAGGAGATGATCAACCTTCTAGGCATTATCCACTGATGGGGGTGGGGTGGGTGGAGGGTGTTTCAACTGTTCCAGTCCTGGTCATGAGAACATGAATCCACTGCTTCTCTCTCTGAGCAGGATATATATAAAATCCCAGTATAGTGTTCCAGGTGCTTTTGTTACTGAGAGTGGTAGAAACATGACCTTTTTTTAGTTGATAGATCAGTTGGGTTGGTTCTCCTGCAAGAAGATTCTCATGTGCATGATCTCTTTTCTTAAAAATCCCTAATGTACTTTTACCTGGAATTTCATGGAAGATTGCCACTTATCCTGTAACCATTCAAGCATTCCAAAACATTCAAAGCATTCAAAAAACTGCCAGACTTGAGGCAGCCTGCTCAACATTAATTCACACATGGGACTCCATGCATTAACACAGACTTAACTGTATGCTCCCACACTGGCTTTCTCACATGACCACTAAGTGCTTTCCTCTGCACACAGGGGAAAGCAAAGGCATACAGAAGCAGAAATAAGGTCGTGTAGCCAACCTCATTCCCCTCGCTGCCATTCAAGTCCTTGATTTTATAACACAAATACGTTTGCATGTAATAAGAAAACCAAACCAAAAGTCTTAGCCCTGCCAGGCAAACTCCGTTTACCACACAAGGTCTCTAAAGTCTCCCTTGCATAATTACAGAGGGCATCCAGCTGCTCATACTACAAAACCTCAAGAGTAAACAGGGTTGTAACATATGGTCTCTTCTAAACTGCTTGCCTTCCACCTTAAGCACTTAATGGTTTAAATGCAACAAGCGCTTCTGTTTCTCCATCCGCAGAAACAGTTATTCATACCAACAGAGAGACAGCAAGGTCCACTTTGTCAGGCCACCGTGAGTCCATTCACAGACCTACTCTAGAATGTATGCAGGTGAGGAGTCTACCTCTGTCTGCTACTCTACAGCACCACCGGAAGCTATTACAGTCTTTTTTCATTTTGTTTTTTAAACCAAATTTCTGCAGGAGAAAGACCAAGTATTAGAACAGAGAGTCAGAAGAATATCTAATCAAATTAACAACACATTTCTATCTCAAAGTAACATGATCACATACAGAGAAAAAGGACTGCTTTTGCTCACCACAGGAGTCACAGCAGCCTTTCCAGGAGGGGACAACAGGCAGCCACAAGTACTTCCAAGAAATCTCCTCCTTTAGGCACAAGACAAGATTTCATCCATCCTGCTCCATTTTAAGGGTTGCCTGAAGCCCTATGCCACCCCATAAACCCAGGCGGGACACTACACAGCTCCCAAGCCTGGGCCTGTTTTTTTTAGGGCTGCCACCCCCCCCCCCCAGCACTTGTCCGCAGGAGGGCAGTAAGGTAGAATGTTTTTCTGGCAGCAGCTTCTTAATCATATCAATAAATGGTGTGATACAGTGATCTGTAC
Source organism: Apteryx rowi (assembly GCF_003343035.1). Lineage (NCBI taxonomy): Eukaryota > Metazoa > Chordata > Aves > Apterygiformes > Apterygidae > Apteryx > Apteryx rowi. Next base: position 95,060 of record NW_020450711.1, read on the forward strand.
AAAACAACTAAAACTCAAGGAGGATGTTTAAATGAAACTGTTTTGGCTAAAGTACTAGCATCCAAGAAACTGTAATAAAGACTCAGTTACCTGTTGCYTTGGATCAGCTGCAGCAGCTCTTCAGGTACAGTCCTTAGGAGGACTGTTCTTATTAAAAAACAAAACCAACCATTTACACAAGGAAAAGGAGTCTAAGCTTTCTATTTTATTTTCAATTCTGTTTTGGTTTGTATTAGGATGAAGATGAAACACTACATTTCATGTCAAGCACGATATGCTTCAGAAAGGAAAAGGAGGGAAAGAACCAGACTTTCTGCCACCAACTGATGCCCCAAGATAGAGCACCCTTCTGAACACATAAAACTAACAATTTATTGGCACTGCAGAAATCACCACATGCAGAAAGTTATAACTTCCTTCTCCTCAGTTTTTGAAAAAACACTTTGATATTAATGGGCTATACTTCTCATTTAAAATCATCAAATTACCTACCTGAATTAGTTTCACAAGCTTCATCTAAATAAACCCCACACCCCCACTTCTGTCAGCGGGAAAACATGTGATAACTGGGATGCAGTTATGTTTGTTGAGTAGATCACAGTATAAAACATAACTGAATAGCAGCACAAAATTTATGAAAACTTACTTGAAAAAAAAAAATTCTTTATTCATCTATTCCAAGTTCCATTGCTTACAAAATGACCTACTTTATGTCAGAGTTCTCCTCAGGACTATGCAAGAACTGTCAAAAAGTAACAGGCCTGGGAACTCATTTTTAATAATCTAATTAATTTATGCATCCTTGAGTTTACTGCAGAAGTTGCCAAAGGGTAATTTATTAATCTAAGAGCCTAGATTCAGTTGTATGAATACCCCAAGAGGGAAACGAGGCTGTGATTTCCCTTTTTATGAAATCAACTTCAGAATCTAATATCTAGAATATGACATGATATGACTTTACATTCTAACTCTGAAACAGTGGTTGTACTCCATCATTCAGAATACATGAACACCATGCATTCAGCTTGATTTAGGACTGTAGTAAAAGGAATACAGAAAAAAACTGAGAAATACTCAAACCAAAAATAATCAGACTGCCTGATATCTTAAAATACACTTTTACCTTGAAAAAATTAAAAGTTAAAAATGAGTAATACTGAGCACACCTGCAGAAAACATTCAAATCAGTAACATTTCTTATTTACTGACAGCATAGAAAGTTTCATGTCTTGTATTGGTCCTTTAAAACATGATTCCTAGAATGAATTGCCAAATAGAGTATAGGATAGTGTCTAAAATGACACTTTTAATCAAACAGCACTATTTTGTTATAATCTTACTTTTGTACTTGAGATACATACTATATATAAAACATTTTATAAATACATAAATATACACACAGAGTATTTGATGTCCATATATAATAACATTTTACTTCCTAAACAAATCACATTTTTTTCACAAATCTTTAAACTTATGGGGTTTTTTGCTAAGTTGTCTAGTACTTCTCATAACACTTAGTTCACAGCACTCGTAACTGTCTCACCATTCCCTTGCACACACATACAGTCTTTCTACCTGCAAACTGCACTCTTAAGACAGTAACCCAGCGAAAAATACATGAGTAAAACAAATCAGACATTTATTCATTCTACTATTGATACTAACGATATCTCAGATTAAATGAAGATCACCAAAGCCCACGTATGGAAACTTTGCCACTGTGTACCTATTAAGCCTTATTTATTCAAGAGAACTGTGATGTGGAGCAACTAGTAAGGCAGAAGTTTATTTACTGTTTTGCATTTCACATGAGTCTGTTTCAAATAGGGGATTAGATACAATAACATAACAGTGCTCCAAAACATATATAGTGTGTCCCAGTATTGTAGTATATCCTGTTGCAGTCTGGAAGCAGAATAAGCTACACTCCAGACTGATTAGATCCACACAGACTTATTCAGGAGTTAATTTTAAACTCACATTATACTTTAATCTGAAATAATTTTCAAATGCAGAAAAGCCCTTATGATACAGATGTTTGTTGAAAGATCTGTCATTCTCCTTCCCAAAACTGCAAAGAAAAATAAACTATGTTTGGAAACAGCCTTTAGGAGAGCAGAAAACTTTCACAACATTTTTATTAGCTGCATATAGTCAGTTTTGAAGTAAGGATACTTTCAAAGAACTGTTTTTACAGGTTTTTTTTAATCAGTATTTTTTAATTACTGCTCTTGTTGGTGACTTTCACATAACCAGTTTCTTTCAAGTCAGGAAAAATGGAGAAACAAAACCAAGTCAACAATCCAAAAAAAAACAAAACAAAAAAACCCAAACCCACTCAGTTTCTAAAACAAGTAGGTATATAGATAAAAAAAGAGTTGAATATATGTTTTCAAAATTGTCTATTACAAAACAACTATAAATGAAGAACTTGGAAAATGGATAAAAGATAAGGTATCTACCACTGCAGTTTGGTAAAGATATCCTTCCAGAAAATGTTAGTGACCAGGAGGAAAAAATAAAAACACAAAGAAAATTTAATGGAAAAATAATTTCCTCTCTCAACTGCAGGTATTTCATTTGTGACTTTGTTAAAATAAATTTATTACTTCCCTGATCAAAGGGGCTTCAACTTAGACAATGCCTCAAGTTCTACTGTTATAAAGCACTTCACTGTCATTAGCATACACAGAGCAAACAAAACACCAATTTCAGATATTCCCTCTCCTCTACAAAAAGATAACAACCCTTTTTTTCCTTCAAAGGATATGTTCATATAGTTAAAAAACAACCTTACTATAAAACTTAAAGCAAAAATAAGCTCTCTTGTCTAAGAAACCAGTATATCCCACACTTAAGATCCCTGTTCCCACTTATCTCTGTTAGACTGAGACAGTTTTGGCAAAGTAGGCTGATCAGTGAAATGTCAACTTCAGTTAAACAAAGTGTTCAAACTTTCGAGGGCAGATGCCTAATGAGTGCAGTTCTCCCTCTATGTTCTCCAAAATTATACCACCATGAAGTCGGGCATCAGTTTTAAAGGCTAATCTTTTGTTTGCTTAACACCCTAACTCAAGCACATGGAAATCCTGATGCTAAGTGCTTATGCAATTTTCACTAGAACATAGCATCTGCAAAACTTCAGTTCCCACTGTCAAGAAGTTCAYTGTACCTTATGTTGCAAGTGTCTAATTTGCACGAACTCAAAATTCAGTAAGAATTGTGTTAGTTATTTCTTTCTGCTCTTTTCAGTCTTTTGAGAAACTTTTTAATTAAACACTCCACTTCAGATGCACTATATATATATTTACACATATATATATGCATGTGCACACACACGCGCGCAGAACGTTGGTGGTGGCAGATTGAATTTAGCCATGATTCTGAAACAAATGTACATGTACAGCATCTTCCAGGCTACGGTAATTCAGCTGCATAACATTGTTTGTGCTCTTTATTAGTAAAACTCCAAGACCTTTTACTCTTTTTTCACAGTGAAAATCCATGCAACAGAAAATCATCTCCTGTTATTTCAGTAACACAGCAGACCCACATGGCTTAGTTGATTTTACTGCAGCTAGAACACGTGACACAGAATCTGCCCGCTCCTGAAAGCCACCTTCCACCATCGCATATTCAAAGCAAGTTCCATTACTCATGGTCTTGAAGTTGTTTACACAGCACAAGAGAGGTTAGGGGCCAAAGCTTTAAAGTTAGTTTTTTTCGTTCATTCGTTGCTAAATGAAAGAAAAAAGAGAAAAGAGAGAAGGAAAAAAAATTTTGCTGTAGAGCCAGCTACTTGAACCTCATAGACGTGACAAAGGGAAAGGTTCAGGCAGAAGCTCGTCATAAACTGGTACAATTTCATATCCTTCATATAAGCACGGATTCTAGATTTGCATTAAAGTTCCCAGTCTTTAGGCTGTCTATGTGTCTGCCCATTTAACAGAAGCAGGTCAGAGATGTACAAACCAAAGAGCAGTCTGTCTTGGTACTCCATCCCCCATCAACAAAGAATCTGAACATCTTCTTGCCAGTGTTCTTCCTACTGCAGCCTGTTCCTGCACAGATAGCAGAACATTTCTATTGATGCCTTGTACCGCATGTTCCACTGAAGTCAATGGGAACCCTAACACTGACTTCTCTAACAGAAAAATTAAATCCATCAACTCAGAGAAGGCTAGATGAATGGAAAAAAAGCTTTTTTTTTCCCTAAAAAAGATCAACCTTAAGAGGATTCAGATGGTTGCCAATAGAGAAACTGGAGGCACTTCAAATTGCTCCAACTCAGTTGACCAAAGTTACGTTAATTCCTAGAGAAGAACATTGTTGAAGAGTAATTTTAAGCCACACCATGTCCAACAACTTTGATACAAATATACAAAAGACCTTACTCTCCAGCGGACTTGGAACTTGTACATCTAAATGCTCAGAGGTACACAGAGCAAAGAGAACATCAGAATAAACCTGAAGTCCAAGTCAAGTATGAATCTCCTGTGATCTGCCAAATCTAAATTTTAAAAGAGAGAGAGAAAAGGATTGCAATCCTGCATCTACTTCCAACCCAAAATACTGCACAAGTGGAACATGCCAGTCAAGAATCCTCTCTGCATCCTTCATCTCACCAGCAGATCTCCCAGCCTGCTCACAGGATGGGCAGACGTCCAGGCTGACAGCCAACAGGACCCATCTCAACTGGACACAGTCGCAGGGTCTAAAGGSTAAATTTCACTACAAATTCTCAGGCCATGTACAGTATGAATCAAGCTTCCAACATGAAGTGAAAACGTGAAGTCTATTTAACAYGACTAACAGCGTAAGAGATCGCTGACAGTGTGATACAGCTGCTTGCCATGCTCTGATTACTACTCTATGTGACCTGCTCTATTAGTTAAAATCTAAACTATACTAGTTCTGTAGGGCAGTCCTAAAACGTGATACGAAAACAATTTCTACCATCTTTGAGTGTCTGCATGTGTATATGCAGGCGCATGGGTTTGTGGGCACTGGGAGAGGAGATAAGACATCTACCATTTGAGAGATTAGCACCAATTTCACTCCATACAGATATCTGAACTTTCCACGTTTCAAACCTGTAGAGCATTTTGCCCTTGAAGAGGAAAATAACGAGGTTTGCAACAGCATTTCATTTCTTTTGAAGCTTGCATCCCACTCTCACTGAGACACAATCTCCAAAGAGATGCAAAGACATGACCATAAAGAAAACTCTCTACTCTATTCATGAGACTTAGTCTTCAGACCAGAAGTTCAGCCATTCCAACTGCTGGCACTCTCAAGCTGGCTGGTTTCCTACCAGGTTGGGGTATTAATGTGTTGCTGTTACTTTTTAAGATATGCTGGGTTAATGCTATGGTAACATTAAAAGTCAGGAAGGAAAATGTGACTTTGAATACTCTTTAAGAAAGCCAATTTAGAGAGCAGGTTTGATGTGTAGTGTCAGTCCTTTCTCTGCCTAAGCAGGCATTTAATTCTGTGTTGGGAATCAGCGCCTTTTTGCACTGATTAAAAATAGTTTCTTCTAATAGAACCCTACAAGGCAGATACAAATAACTTTCAAAGAGAAAATAACATACGAAAATCCTCAGTTACTTTGCTCTTACTGACAGGAGTAAAAAAGTGTTTTAATATGATGCAGAAATAGTGTTTCCAGTTTTGAAGCTAAGAATACAGAAACTATGAATGCCCAGAAGATGACACCATATGCCTAGTACATTGACTGACAAAAGGCGGTGTTACAGTCTGCTATCACTTCTTCTTTAGTATGCAACAACTCCCCAATTAACTAGTTGCTTGAGGCAACTAATTAATGTACAGTTGTTGTGGCTGCATCTAACTAAAGATGCTCAAACTATCTCAAGCACAAGCCATTCTGTGCAGGAAAGCCCAGCACAGGCTTCAAGGAAAAAAATAACAAGAAAGGGGTGTTAAGTATGGTTTCAGAAGTACTATCAAACTCAACCTTTAGCAACAAATTCATTTGCCCTTCATCATCAGAAATGCATATTAAAACCATATTTCACAGACTAATGTCCTGAATTGTAGCCAAGTAGAAAAACACACTTTTTCTATTAACTGCTACACAAGCAGGTACTTTTAGAGTCATTTTGATGGAGGCATTAAGGTAATCCCAACTCAAGTGGCAGTAACACAAATCATTTCTGTGCTTCCGCATGCTCCTCAAACTTGCCAATTCCTCCAGATCAAGAAAAAACTTAATACTAAAAGAAAGTTTATATTTCCACTTTTGTATCACAGTAAGAGTGGCAAATAATACACTTAATTTAAAATGATCTTTGGCACCCTTTCTCCTACTGAACTGGACTGAAGTAAAAAAAAAAAAAAAAGTTTGCCCATTCCTATCAAGTACTTCTTGATGGAAAGGATTTTCAAACTGACAAGAAAGAAACAAGAAAGAAAATTCTTAACAATCCATATTGCTTTGGCTTATCACAGGACAGGCAATTACTTCTGCCCTTGCGGAACTGCACCTACACTTCTACAGCTTTCAGAAATTAAAAAAAAATTAAAAAGTAGATCAAAGCTTTAAATGCTTTTATCTTCAGGATTATGTTATCATGCAATCTACTTTACTACTGTGCTCTGTGGTTTAAACAGATTTTGTTGTTTAGCAGAACAACTTTTCCAGAGATAAGTTTTAATTGTTTAGTACACATGAAAGTGAGACATTATATTGGACTGAAGTTAGTGCTCCAGAGACTGATCTAACACCCAAGTCAATGCGAGGATTCACACAGACTTCAAATAGCTTTGTAGCAAACTACCATTGCAAGCAGTTTTGTATCAAGCTATTGGTGMAGTCGTATGACAACTGTCAGGGGGACCCTCTAACACCCAATAAGACAGCTCAGTACTTCCCCTACAAGAAATACTTTGGTAAAGCTACACTAAGTGATGAATTAATACTTCCCATTAATTTGCAAATACCAAAGCCACTGCTGCATTATGCTTAAGACAGGAATTTAACTTGCTAAACAATAACAACAAAAACCTCCTAAGCTTAGAAAACAGCACATGAAATGGATGCTCATGAGCACAGCCGACAGATATCCAAGCACAGCTCACATCCACCAAGCACTGGCAGCTCCAGGGAGCCAGTTGCTCCTCCTGTGTCTCCAGCCATGAAACCCTGGCAGGAGTGAGAGGAGAAGCAAAATCAGCAGCTGTTGGGACCCTAGATTCTAGACAGGCATAAACACTAAATAAATGAGACCATTCAAGCTGGTGAATAAGTGCTGTGGATCTCAGCTCCAATATGCTTTTTCATACTCCAGCCCAGTTTCTCTTTCTCCTGATTAGTAGCTACTCAGATTTAAAAATAAATAAATTAAAAAAAAACAAACACGCATGCAGACAATTTACCAGATCACCTGCCCCATTCCCAGCTAGTGTTTCATCCAATCCATCAGGCTTGCTGCCACTGCTTTCCTTACAGGACTATTTCCTAGATAAGTAAGATTTCTCTTACTTTTATGAAGTTAGTCCTGATAGTTAACTCGAATTCTCACTTGATTTTAATACTTGGCATCTCGTCTAGTTTCTCTCTATGCTTGAAAAGTAATCATTATTGTATACTAATCAATGAGTCTTTTGCTTTTTATTGCTTGTGGACAGCAATTTCATCCTTGCTGTCAAATAATCAGAGATGGAGTAACTGCTGTGGTAATTTGGGACTGGAGGAGCTCAGTTGAATCTCTTGTACTGTTACAGACTAAGTGTGTGACCTTCAACAGGTCACTTAGTTACTCTATGCCTCAGTTTTCCCCTGGCAAAAATGTGATGAGAGCATCTCCCCAGACATCCAAGAGATGAATTCAGACTATACACTTTACTGGAGGATCCACACCTTTTTCCTAAAACATTATATGGCAGGTCCTTTAATAACTGACCTAAGAAACCTAAATTTCAGGAGATCAGATCACCACAACAAGGGTACTACTGTATTACATCCAATTTCTCAATCTTTCATGCAGCTGTCACTTCTCCTCTGTCCTCCCTGCTACTATCGTCCTGTCTAAAAATGCCAGCTTTGTCCTTTATCTTCACTTTCCTTCTTTTCTCTCCTTTTCTGCACAGATTTTGGTATTTTGAATCTATTACTCTCCATTTCTCTTGCTACTGCTACTCTAAATTAAATTATGGAGCCACATTTGCATCCCTGATTAAAATGTGGCCTGTTCTTCATTATAGGCTTGATTTAACACCCATCTTCTAGCTCTAATTACATCAAAAATATTTTTCCATTTAAATTGCTCATGCCACCTATTGCCAGAGAAAATTTGCTGGGGAAAGTCAGGGATTAACTGGACATGCTCTTTCGGAAACATGCAGAACTAAGAAGCAGAAAGTTGTACTGCTTTGAGAAATATCTAGAAAGTTTCTCCTGCATGGATGGTTCAAACATCATAGCAAAGCCAGCCCACTGGCTAGCGGTAATGGAAAGGGAAGGTCCTGTTCTCCCTTCCACCTCTCCAGGTTTAACACTGCTGCTCGTAGTTCAGAGAGATAAACCAATCTTTTTTTTGTGGGGGTTAGCTCTGTGCCAATTCAGCTCCCTGAATTTCCTCATCACAGGATCAGACATATGCTAAATTCTGGCAGAGCAGAAATGAGGGGGAGGAGGGAAACAAAACTGAGTCTTTCAGCAGCAGCAGCACGTATCAGTTATGTTCAATGTTTCTGCTAAGCTCCTCTCTAATAGCACTTCTAACCTTAACTTATAAGAAACTCTAAAATTAGCTCATAGGAGAGAACGCTTGTTTTTTCTACATATCTTAAGCCACAACAGCTACAGTTGCCATAATTGACAGCATGCGGAAGTCAGGATATTCAGAAACTTCGAATTTGGATGAATACAGGAGACTTTTCACAGCAGTGGCACAGTTCTGTGTCATTCCAAACTCCAAACCCTACTGGTGCTCTTATAAGAAACGTTGGTGATAGAGGAATGAAACAGTAATAGCAAAACATAATGCTGCTGCACAGCTTAGCAGCTCTGATCTATACTGGTGCTATAGTCTTAAAAAACATCTTTCAGTCGTCAACAACTAATTATTAGCATGTCCACTAATGTGTTTTGAGCAATAGTTTAAAACTAGTGTTTCTGTGAGAATCTCCTCTAAAATACTAAAAAATATTATTTACATATTAACTTATATGGAATTATAAATTCAGCTTTAACAACATCAGTCTTTTCAACTTCCCTTACATCTCTGGTTAGAAGCACAAATGTAATTTGTGTTTCTTGGATGATCCTTCACTGTTTTTTCCCCTCTCAGATGGAGTGTATAAACTTGCCAAACTGTGTGAGAACTTGGACAATGTTAGCTCCAACAGTTCAGAGATTTTTAAAGAAATACTCATCAAAATCATATTCAGATTTACAATTTCTAGAAGTTTAAAAGGTTCACACAAGATAAAGTAAAAATAGTAGAGTCTTGATATCACATGAAAAAAGGTTATGTTTCCCACATCCAACCCAGAAGTTGAATATAAGAAGTTGGCAACAAAGAAGCCATTTATTGACCACAACTCTTTGACAGAGTTGTCTTTAGAGAGCAAATGGAAGAAGTAAGAGATAGTGGAGGAAGTCAGGTGTTTTATAAATGCTTAGTTATCRCTGTTTTTCAAGCAGACACATATGACTCAGGACATGAATCAAATAAATCAGATTTCATTCCACTAGATTATAAAACTGTTTTGTAGTCTTACTGAAACATTATACTGTTTCTTCAAGCAGCTGGAATTAGAAATCTTGTGTAGCATTAAATAGCCATGGGGTTAATTCTTTTCTGACCTACAATGATATTTATAGAAACTATGCTGGCAAGAAGAGTTTGTATCAGATTTTATTTCCTTATACCAGATTAACAGTATCATGCTTCAATATTTGTACCCAGACAGAAGAAAATATGCTTTTAAACATGTTATTGTCGTTACCTTGCAAGTAATATATCTTTGCAGACTACATTCTTTGTGTGTTAATATAAGCAATAGCTGTCACCACCCACTAAACACAAAGCCAATGTTTTAACAGATATTGTGACATGTCTTTCAAATACTATACAGATATTACTTAGCTAAGAGAAGGACACTTTCCCTTTCCCTAGCAAGGATTTACCCCAAGACATTATAGCAATTTGGATTTGTCTTGGGAACCTTAAATCCAATGCTCTGTTTTCAGTCTCAACATTAAGACAGAGGCCCCCAAGAGCTTTTAAAGATCTAAAAGGAAAACCTCACATTTCAAACATTAGAAATTTGCAGGTAGCAGCCCTTGATGGAAATACTCATTCCGCTCAAGTAAAAAATGAGTTTCTAACAATCAAAATTCTGTTAAAACTATGAAAGACTATGCTACATTTATAAGGGAAAAGGAGGATGAAGCAATCAGTAGTTGGCCAGGTATTCAGAAACTTCTCCATGATTATATGAACATACTATAATTAATCCACAACCATCTAGAATAATATTATGTAAGGAGCATACATCTATCAAAACAGATTATCAGCGGGACTTTCAATTAATGAACAGAGGTATATGGCATTTGTAGGATTAACGTAGGCATTCAGTACAGTACCATGTAATAATCTTAATGGGATAAATGCTAACCAGAAGATAATGTCACAACACAAATTAGAAAGTGATGCTAATAAACCACTTGGAAAAAACGGAATGTCCCAAAAATCAAGAAGTATTTCCCCTCATCCAACACCAGGGCACTGTCCTGCTATGAATTAAAGAAAGCATCACCTTCCTGACAGCTTCAAAGCTAAAGATGGAGAAAAACTGTCTTTCTCTCCCTTTTTTGATTGCCTGCAAAACTGACAACTGAAAACATATGCATAATGCATCTTTCCCTTTTCCTTGGAAAGACAGATTTCTGTCTTTGTCTACCAATTCAGTACCATCAATCTAGACAGATCGGCCCACTGTCTGTTACTAAAAAACTTCAGAGGTATTACTATAGGGAAGTTAACAGATCTCTTATGAATATTTCTGATTTCTAAGCATTTCAAAATAAATGGGCAAGGGTGAAATTGAAAAAAAAAAAAGAGAGAGAGGGGAAAAAAAAAGAAACCCACAAAACAAACAAACTGGGGTCACACAACCACCACAGGAAAGCTACAGAGCCATCCATAACAGATGAGGTTGACCTAAGAAATACAGGATGCCATAAGATTCACTGAATGAAGACCAGYAAGGACTAGAGTCCCTGGACACTTGCACAAAACCAAACCAAACACACCCAACCCACACACCTATAAGTAGTCTCAACTCTCACAAGCACCAATCCCAAGAAGGAATTGCACTTGCACCCATCCATCTACAGAGGTACACTTACAGATGCTATGGTGGTGGTTTCAGTCCCTTTAATCAGTTGCAGATCTGATGCTGTTGAGGCACGATCCTGCCTTATTCCGCTCTTGACCATTTACTACCAACACTTCTCCATGAGCCAGCACTACCACAGGAGCTGGATTATGGAACTGACCTACGTCTAAAAACGTGTGTTCCCCCCCCACACAGTCAAAAAACAGAGAATAAGAAATACAGCACAGTGCGAGTTAAAGGAGACCCAAGATTACTTCTTTTGAAACTGGAATACATTTCTACCAGATTAAAAAGCGTCCATGCACCACAGTTTGAAAGGGTGGAAGAAAAGACAGACATTTCTGTCCAAAAGAATGGCATTTCCTTCTGAAAAGGGTTGATATCTAACAGCTGTATAGTTATAATAAAGTGTTAAAATTACCTTAGATAAAGAAAAATCTATGCCTAGTATCTCTTAGGCTTCTAATGTTAATTATTGGAGGAACAGTTGCTATCAGTCCATCTCACAGAGAGTAAAATGTGGTGGGATTTGCATCTTTAAAGAAAACAGCAGACATCATACAGAATACTATCATAACGATATATATGGAAAGGAAAAAAAGAACGAGGAAAAATAGCAGTAGAATTCCACCATGCTGTCACAATCAGGTCTTCTGTGCAACACCACAGATGCAGCAGAGGTAACACCTCTGCAGATCACATCCAGCACTACATTGCCTTCCTAGAAAGTTTCCAGGGCTTCAGTAAGGCCAAGATTTGGGCCAAATGAACTTCACTCCCTTCCCTAGGTGCTCAGAGAGGCTCTGTGCAAGTGTGGTTAGCAGGCCCCTTTGTAACCTTAGGGAGCAAGCCACCAGCATGAAGAACAACACACTGCCAAATGCTGCACAACATTTTCTTCTTGTTTTTTAAACCTTCAATTCAGTAGATGTCTTTCACCATCTGATCACATGCAAATGGTTGTTTGCTGGTTCAACTATAAACTGAAAGGGCAGCAGCACTAACCAGCAGATATCCATCATATTTGTATATTTTAGAGGGCAGAAGAAAACAACCTAATCATCTCATCTTACTCCTGGCTCAAGCTCTATGCTGGTTGGACTTCGAGATTAAGCTGAACCATTCATCTGAGCTACTGTATCTGTGAAATTCAAAATTAATGTAGGGAAAATGCAGCATAGCAGCATCATTAAACACTGCAATACAGATTTACCTAAATATATATTTACATAGATAATCTTCTTCCATTCCATCCTCTTCTCCTCAGCCTCAAAGTGAAAGTAGCCTCCCTTCCCAAGAAAAACATGTTATTTTAAAAAGACTTGGACAATTTATCATAAAAGCAATAGAGCATATTGAGATTCTGATGTTTTACATTTTCTCTCTTTTTGGAACATAACAAAAAAGTCTGTGGGGGAAAGAAGTGGAAAGCTTTTTATTATTAATAAAGAAAGAAATACAGTATCTTGCAGCAAATGCTCCAGGTTTTATCAGTCACTCAATTTGAACCATATATAAAGGGTAGAATACAGTCTAGGCTAAAAAAACTTCCTTCTTAAAGGAATCACACTGTGAACAAACTAAAGTATAATTGCAGGATAAATATGCCATCAGTAGTAGACCTTGCATTTCCAAAAGCTAAGTCTTCATTGAAGCAAGTGAGGTTAAAGGATTTTTGTGGACTGAAATTTAATTAAACAATGGACCTCAAAACAATCAAGACAAAGAGTGCTAAGATGCTGTTCTCCCAAACTTTTAAGCATGACTGYGCCCATCTCAAAATCTATCAAAACACATTTTCCTTGAAATGTCATTTGTTTTAAGGACAGTCTGTGCTGCCAAAAATCTGTACGTTTTCCATGATTTTTCATTAAACAGTTTTCCTCAGTGCAAAATGTATGGCTTTCTAAGCTGCTGAACAGTGCAGGTTTAAAACCATTTTCGTCTTCAATACAGTGACTATTTTGTTTGAGAAACTAGAAAGAGCACATTATGCAGCCCAGATAAAAACAACAATTCTTTTTAGGATGAAGACGACAAGCGAACTTGGAGAGATGCTGTTATGGAAGGAGCAACACCATTTTCACTGCATCCCTGTTAAACTCCCTTCTTAAAAGAAAAGGCCTTTTTTTTTTTTTTTTTTTTTTTAAATCACCAGCATTCCTGGCTTTTCTAAATATTTGTTAAAGAGTTTGTTGAAGCTCGCAACAAGGGTAAAGACTAGAGAGAGGAGACTACTACCGTCAGTCCTGTCCATCTAATTTTGGAACTTGTAGGCCTCAGGGTGACATGAACAGAAGGATCATGGGAAACGGTGCTGGTAGGGAATCCAACAAAAGTAAGAGGCAATAGCTTGATCACCCTTTCAGTCCATCAAAAAGGAAAGAGGGCTCTTGAAGACTACTTTGATGCAGGAGGTTGTGGGGTTAAGTAATGCCTTATTACTCTCACATTACAGGTTGCACTGGATGTGGCTTAGAAGTCACTTTGGGTTTCACCAGCAACTTATCTAACTAAACATGTGGTATAACACAGAAGATTAGAGCGTATGACAACAATATCTTTTTGAAAATATTATGATGAGATTAGAAACGTCAACACTGTTCTGTCAACAGTCATAATGAATTATCTGTTATCTGAATTTACCCTACTCTTTTCTGCTCCACGTAACGCAAAGAAATAGTGTCAGAACACAGCAGTATGCATTTACAATTCATTTTTTATTTCTGGGGAGAACTTCTGTATAAAATACACCTTCAATGGAACATATTCATGTATCTTGAAGGTTCATAAGAAATAAGCAGAGAAATGTAATGACTCCACAGAAGAAACCAAGCAGTTCCCTGGTTTCAGAGAGCCAGATGTAATCCCTGCTAAAGCCAACAGCCATATTCTGCGTCTGAAAGTTATTCTAAGCAACTAGCTAAAGATCCTGCAGTGAGCCAGTTGCTGATTATGGGGCACAACTCTATCTCCAGGCTCCCAGGTTTACCTTCCACACACAACCATACAACCAATATCCAGACCCAAACTAATTTTACTGTGTTTTTGGTTTGCTCTTGAAAAACAATCTTCAGAACAGTTCCTTCTCATTCTGTTCAACTACATGCATACTAAAAAATGAAAATGAGCACCTCCAAATTAAGCTAAGTGGGGGAAAAATAAAACCCTCCACGTACTAGACAAAATTAATTTGTTGCTGGCAATGACTGCTGTTTTTAAAATCTATTTTGGACACTGAGTTCAGCACAGACAAYAAAATTTCAGTCCTTTGAGCAACTTTTATAATGTACCCTAATTACTAGAAATAAAATTCAGCATGCAGTAGCTGTTCAAAATTGCTAGTATAATAAAATGTACACCAGTATCTTTCATCTGAATCCTCATTCCCTTTAAACAGGGAAATGAACCCACCTAAATTAATTTTCTACTCTGCATATTCACATGACTCTATAATACATACTTTGCCAAAGGGCAGGTTCTACATCAATTTTATGAAAACGGTTTAACAAGATAAGCAGCTGCCTGGTCCGAGCACAACAACCTGTTCCTAAATGCACCATCCTTCAACAATAACGTGCCGTATCAGAGCTTCTGGCAACTTCAGCATACGTAGGTGGGGGTACACAGTTTCTTCCACAAAACAACAAAAAGCAAATATCCAGGAGCAGCTGTCCCCACATGTTTTATGAGATAAGCTAACCTCCAATTAGTGACTATTAGGAGCAAAACTTTCCCTAGGGGCCTGGTTATCCAGTAATTGCATATGGCAGGGTTTCTTCAACATCCCTCCAAAACAGCTGGTACTGTGCAGTGTCAACAACAGGACTAGATTGACCGATGGCTTGATTTGAAGCGTCAGCTAGTTTGCTCACAACACATTAACTGTTTTGGCACACACATAGGTGTAACCATCCCACTTACATTAATGAAATCTGAATCAACATTGTTCTGTTGCCTGCAGCAGTCGCATTTTGTCCATTGAGCACAGATCAGGGCCATGCCTTTTTGCTTAGTTGGAGATTAAAAGATATCACTAGTAAATTCTACTTCTCTGAATAGTGTCTTATTCCACCGAAATGCAAGAAAGCTTGATTTTGCTGTAAGAATTTAAAAGAGAAAAGCAACCAGATTAGGTTGCCATCTCCTCAATAAACAAAGACATTTTATTTAGTCTGCCCTGCCTTAAAAAACACAGAATGTGCAGAATTGAAGCCAGAAAAGATCAAGGTATTCTGCTTCCAGAACCACTTCTTGTTACTCCAGTAGCAGAGTTTAACTGAACTCGGGAAAATTAGAAGGTAACATTCAAGTATCTTCACTTCCTTTCAAATAAGCAATGTATAGTCTGAGCTTTGTCATCTTTAAACTGTGATGCGTTGTCCAAATATAAATCCAAACAGTTCCTGTGCTGCACTAAGCTCCCACTCAAAAGAAGAGACGCAACAAGTGACATACATCTTTAAAACATGTAGGTGGTTCTGCTTATTATTTGTTCCTCCTTTTCTACCCCTGCAGCGCTCCTCTACTGTTACTTCCTGTAACAAGACTTCAAAACCCACCTAACATTGGCAATGGACAAGGAGGGGCAGCGATGACAAGCTCAAGGAAGAGGTACACAGCGCATTAAGTATTCTCTGCAAGAAACATCCATCTTGCTGTACTCCATATACCTTCCAACCATATGCTCTGATCACCAACCAGGCACCTGCCCTTGTATTGAAAAGGAAAGCTCTTTTAAAACAACGTATCAGGAGACAGAGGAATGCATCTACTCACAAGTTCTGCTGAAAGGTTTTTTTTATATATTTTTTAAAAGATACTTTCATGGAAGAAAACAAAGCTACAAGTTACACAGAGTATCACTTTGGGTTAACAGGGAATGGACAGGAGTTTCCTTTTAAAAGTTACTAACTTTGTCTTATTTTAGTGTCTAGGAGCCATAGAGCAGGATCTCCACTGTACTTGCTCCTGTGAGTTTCTGTGCAGTTGGCTCCTTTTTATACACCCTTCCTGGTCTTTCCTTGATGTAGGAGAAACTAGGCGCACAGGAGATACTGCAGTAGAGCGTCATCATCTCCTGTATTACAGCCATAATCACAATGCTTGGCCCAGAGCCACTCAAGGTATCTGTGACAAAGAACACGTAGAACAGGATGGCCAGATTTTTCATTACAGATTCAGGGGAAATCTTATCATTTACCATCATCTGCCTCCTGTCATTTCAATGCTCTGCTCAGAGTTGGAAAAAAACAAAAGTACTTCAGCAGGGAGGTACTAACAGCTGCTGCTCCAGCAAGACAGAAGGAAGGAAGTTGCCATGGTGCCAGGGAACATGAAGAACAGATTCAGCATGACTACCTGCCTGCTTGACTAGCAAAGCATATACACTGAGCCTCCACCTGTAACAAGAAAAACTGCACCCTAAGAAACAGCAGTCCTTCATCTGGGAGAAAAAGCAGTATGAAAGAGAGACAAAAAAAGGAAGGAAACATCTTATTTGGCAAAAGTAATCAAAAAGGAGATTTTACCTGCATACCCTGCATACTATTCCAATGCAAGAGGTAGCACATGTCAGCCTCGATACCTACAGCTTCCTGCTAACAGGAAAATGAAAACGTACCCAGTTCCCTGGGCCCAATTACAGCACTATCTCACAGCCAAAGCAAACAGCAGAAGGCAAGGGGACAACCACCTTGCTTATGTGTTACCCCCTGGATACAAAGCCTATTGGGAGCATCAAGCAACAAGGAGTTCCATGCAGCTGACAAGCCAGTCTTCCTTGCATTTACTAGCACTTCTCTGCAAATTCATCTCTCTGGTTTTGGAAGGTGCTTTTATCAGATTCTTCCATTTTTCCTGTCAGAAAATGGGAAAATTAAACAGACATGAAGCAGTAGTGCTGTTTCATGACCAAAGCCAAAGCCCACCAAGCTACAGACAGGATCACGGGGGTGAGGGAAAGCAGGGGAGACTATGGGAAACAATCTTAACAGAACTGAGTTTCTTTCCAGTCTGCAGGGTTGGATCAGTTTCAACATGGCTTTTAGATTCATCTCGTTAGCAGCATATCTGACCTTCCGGATATTTGTTAACTATTTCTAAATTTTTTGCTAACATTAAAAAGTAGAGACTCATATGATACCTCCCACCCCCAAACCAGCTGCTCACAAAGACAGCCCACAAGGCTCCTACCAAGTACTGTTAAGTCCCCGATCAGCTTGCCCCTTTTTCACCAGTGTCCTACAGCTGGCAATATTGTACTGATTAGGTGGAAGAGAGAGAAGATGCGGCAGGACAGCCAGGACACCAGCAGCTTCCCATGAACAAACAGAAAGCCTACTGGGGAGCACAGCAGGGAAATGGTTTTTAGCCAGGTCTCCACATCTGAAACACCAGAGCAGAATGCCTGCCTCCCCTGAAGTTAATGAGAGCACACTGCTTAATCACACGCTCGCACTGCTAGGGGTCTGTGAGAATTACTACGCACCCTCCCTAACTCATCTGTGACTCTTGGAACCCTGAGGACCTGGGAACAAAAGCAGAGGAAGACAATTGTTTGTTCCAGTGGCTGAGCTACAAGATCTGGTGAAGTTCTCAGCACACAGACCAACCCTGTGTCTTCCTAGCTACCCTTCACCAAGTCTATGCAGATTCCAAGCTCTGAGATATGAAGTAAATACCTGTGCTGCTCTAAGCACAGAGTGGCATTTTGATGCCTTAAGCCACTGTAGTAATTTTTTCTAACTAAAAACAAGAAGGTGCCTGCCGCATTTTTAGGGAGCACACCGGCCAGCAGCCTGCCTCTTGATAAGACAGAACCCCCTAAGTTGTGCTTTTAACTGTAAGCTGAGGAGATGCTCCAAATTTGTAACATGATGATCTAAAAATTAGGCTAATGAAATGTCACTTAGCACCATGATCAAGACTATCACCACACTGGAGCTTAAATATTTATGTCCTCTTGAAAGCAGAAGTAATGGATCATCTCTCCCTCTCTGCCCGTTTCTCCAGTCAGGAGAAAATTTCATAGACTCTTTCAGAAGAGTTGAAGTTGAAAGGGACCTATAGACATCATCTAGACCAACCRCCTGCTCCAAGCAGGGCTAACTTCAAAATCAGATCAGGTTGCTAAGAGCTTCATTCGGCTAAGTTTTGAAATTCTCCAAGGATGGAGATTATGCAGCTTTCCTGGGTGCCTATGCCAGTGCTTGGCTACTCTCATGCTGAAGAATTTTTTCTTTATGTCCAAACATAACATCCCTTAATATTCCCTTTGTCATCTATCAGCATATGGCTACCACCTTCTGATTGCTTTTGCTTTCCTTTTCACTTTATTTTTTCGATAGCTTTTTTTTATACCACCCAAATTTTCAAAATTACTACCTGACATTCACCTGAGTTTTACAGTTCCCAGTCTCTGTTCTGGAATCCTTTAGTATCTGCAGCATTTGTAACTGAATTACCAAGCCACTAAAAGCTTATGCCTTAAAACTGCCCAAACTTTCTACTTCTATTTCCTCTTAATGAATTTATTTCCTTCTGTAACTTTAGAAAAAACTTACTATTTTGTGGAGCTTTACTCACTGCCTACTTTCATCTCCTTATTGCTTCCCTCCTCCTCAATAATTTCACTATGCATAAATCAACTTTATTTAGATGACTCAAAGGGGACAATGGAAAATCAGAAGCCTCTTAAACCCTGACAATACTTTTGGTATTCTTGTTAGAGGTAAACAAAAAATATTATGAATTTCCCTTAAAGTAATACTTTTAGTAAAAAGACAAAGCTATTGGTAAAGTATCAATTTTAGCATCCATCACAATTTCTTCCTAAAAACATATCACCTTAATATTAATATTCTTGACAGGAAAGCCAAAACTCAGCAACAACCAAGCAAAACAACTGGAAGAAACAGAAAGAACAACTGATGGGTGATAGGACTGAAATGAAGATACTAAGAGAAATGAGATCTGAAGACTGAATTATTTTGCTTTTTAGAGAGGCATTTTCACAGGAATTGGTTTGGCATTTAGGAAGCAAGACAGCTACTGCTCTAGCAATAAGCAGTAGCTCCAGCTAAAAAAATAAAAAAGAAGAAAAAGAAAAAAGGAAGCAAGGAGATGAAAAGACCAGGGACTAAAGCAACTCAAACCATGCCCTTTTGTTTCATGGCATGAAATCCACATTTTCTTTTCAAATTGTCATACACTGGTATGAGGCTATCATGCTATCACAGCATGGGGATAAAACAAAATTAGATACACAATCTGTTCTTAGGACATAAGCGAGTGGGTAATAAGTTTCTGCTCTCAAATATGAAATCATTCATTGTGACTTGATCTGTAGGGCAAGCTTTTTCTATTAAGAAACTCCAGAAGGTTCAGTGTGCAGCAGAGACCAAAAGCTATGGACTGACCCAGGGTATTTCAGTATCATGGTACAATGACAGAAAGCATGTTACAGCTGACTTTCAAAATCAGCCCAGCAAGCAAAAGGGTATTTTAATAATAACCATCACCTCAGCTTTATTCAGGATACTTTATAAACCAGTAGTTCGCTATACATCCAACAGAATTATGCCCCCTAGGCAGAAGACAGAGGGACAAAGTTGCCCAACAACAGTCTCAACGACCCCCAGCAGCCAGTTTTTGAAGATGTTTTAATGGGTTCTGGGGAGAGCCTCTTTAAAAATGGATAAAAAGACAATGGAGTAGAAGATAAAAGAAATGGAAGATCCCTATGGATTCAGTTCTCCAGCAAACACCTGTACTTGAATACTTCCGAATATGAACCATTAAAATTATTCCCTGAACAAGAAACTTACTTCCTGGCAATACTGCAGAATCCCTTCTTTAGTTCTGATGCAGGTCTTGGCCCCAGATGGGTCAGATTCCCATTTTCCATTCTGAACATTCATGTGCATATTGAGTTTGCCACAGAACATGGCAATTTGGGGCTCTGCCAACAATCCAGCATTTCCATCAGCAGGCACCTGGAAGGAGAACAAAAAATAAGTTTTAAACTCATGACTGACATTTCAGTCCATCCAAAGCAGTAACAGTCCAAACAAGCCCAAATCAGTCACTAGGCTTACCCACATATGGCAGTAAAGACAAAAATTATTTGATTCAGGCAGGTTTGAGAGACATAACCAAAATCTCTATAGAAATTCAACATGCTATGGCATAACAAAGTCTAAAGACGTAAATTCCTTTGAGCAAAAAATTGTCTTTTTATTGACTTGGGCTAAATATAAAACAACGTACATAGTTGGAACACGTGATTACATAAATTTAACTTGTATACTGGCACTGTGTGTGGGGGGAGGTCACTAACAATTAGCAAAAAGGTAACAAGTTTTTTCAAGAGTTTCCTGATTTTTTTTAAATTTTATTCTTTTAAGACCATCTCTAGTTCATTTTCATGTTGAGAGCACAGGCTGTATTTTAGATGTCTTATATAGCTCATGGGTTAAAAGTAGAGCCTTCCATCTAAGCTTTATTCTGACTGAACCTTAAAGAGCAGTGGTTGAAGTAACAACGTGGGAGTGCTGAGGGTTATGTCTAACTCTTAGTAACATATTACTAAGAGTA
The DNA here is from genome assembly GCF_003343035.1 of Apteryx rowi. NCBI lineage: Eukaryota > Metazoa > Chordata > Aves > Apterygiformes > Apterygidae > Apteryx > Apteryx rowi. The sequence goes on from NW_020450711.1 coordinate 116,033, forward strand.
ATACCACCATGTGAATAAGCATTAAAACACACAAAATTAAGATATGCTACCTAAAGTGCTCCTCTTTGCCTACTGCAGGTGCGCTGTCTATGATGCCTCAATCCTGCCCAACACCACAAGGTGTTTCCCTTGTTGAAATGCCTGTGCGCTCTCAGAATAAGGAATTAAACATTAATATTACTCTAGCAATTACTGAATTGAATGTGATTCTGTAGCATCTGTTAGCTTTCTACATGCATTTACAAAGAAAAGCTAATCAATCCTCTTCTCCCACAAACCTTGAAGTTGGTTTAAATACTGAACCTGCATCATACATGGGCAAAGCAGAAATAAGCTCTGTGGAGCCTTATTCAGAATTGCTTTATTTGAACATTATTCCCTCCTAAACCACTTTGTATTTATATGAAGCACTTTTATGAAATTAAATATTCTAAAGATTCTGTTCCACTATTTTTATATGTGGGCCTTTTGACCAGTACCAGAAATCACCCCAAGAATCTGTATTATGATTCCATAAAAACAGGAAAAGACTCCAAAAGTTCTGTGTTAAAAAAGCCTATAAAACCCTCCTTTCTGTAAAGTGTACCCTACCTCTGTGTAACTCATCYTAATCCCTAGCACTGCTGAAATCAATCTCAAGATGCTGAGCAGGGAATGAAATCATTTAAGAGTAGATAAATCAGTAGCTGAAATGAATGCATCAGCAGGTCTACCACAGCAGTAATGTTAAGCAGAAATGTCTGGCAAGACTACAACAGAAAACACATGACCAACACCAGTCTTAAAGAATCTGCTTCCAACCAAGAACGGACTAAATCATACTGCATAAATCAATCTAGATTACAGAAGGCTAAAGAATTAAGCAGGCATCAACAAGACCATCCAGGTGAGCCTCTTCCTCAGTACAACTCTTAGGCTAAGGACCATATGCTCCACACAGCCAGATGACCCCTTTTTATCATTATTCTCTAGAGATTTTCATACCATGTAAGTATCTTTAAAATTCTTCCATCTCACAGCCCAATGATATTGCTGCTTATTACTACACAAATATACACACAAAAGCATCTTTCCGCCATTCTCATTCATTAAAAGAGACAGACAGATTGATTTGAACAACAGTATGATTTATATTATGGAGCTAATCCTCCTCTGCCTGACCTGCCACTCTGATAAGCTAGAACTCCATTTTGCTGTCCAAACAGAAGTGGAAAACTATTTGCAAGACTTTGTGCAAAATTTCCTATATGGCAGAATGAAATGACAACTGCAAATAAAACTGGAGAAGTTGTATTAACATTTTCATTAAATTCTTATTTTACACTCAAAATAAGAGAAGTCGTCTCACATTTAGGCCAAACAGATCATCGTCACGATGCTCAGATTCTCATCCAACTTGTTGTCTTCATGCTTTTCATGCACCTTTACCACTAGTGCTATCTGAATCCCAAAATCCCTTCAGGAAAATAAAGCCAAATGAATTGCTAGAAAATCCATAGCATACAAGGGTTTAAGAAGGAGACAGAAAAGGTTACACAACCAACTCTTCAACTCTATTCAGCTCTTTACATTTTGCACTGCATGACTGCGGTTCCAGGAACAATTACACAATTACACTGTTGACACCAGTTGGATGAGGGGTCTCTCCTCATCTTCCCCTTCTCCTCTCCCCCTTCCAATTTCTCCACTGAAAAGATTTATGGACCCTTCCTTGAGTAACTAAACGCACCACCCCAACAGAAAGAAGTCCTGGTCTTTCTCCCTCCACTCTTTCCTCCGGGCCAGCTTTCTCCCGAACTTCCAGATTCACTCAGAGGGATCCAGCAGGGACTAGAGAGAGTACACAGCACATAGCAGCAGTTTGCAAGCAGGAAAAAGAAGGGAGGAAGGAGAGAGGAGATGATCCTTCCCCCTTTTGCATGGGAAAGGCTGGTAGATCAGCTCACACTGTTTCGTGGAGCCACATCGTAACACAAATCAAGAGATCCTTCTTCCAGATGTTCTGCCCTTTGGAAAACAATGGTTCATTCTACTTTAATTGCATATGCTTAAACTATTCTGTTCAACTTTAACTTAATCTGGGAAACACAAGGCAAAGGTAAATCTCTTCTTAGTGTTATGCTCATTATGAGGAAAGTTCTAAAAGTTCACTGTTCTAAAGCTGAAGCCGTCACATTCGAGATACTGTACAAGATACTGTACAATATGCAATTATATTTAAATATCTTTTTAACTTGTAATCTTTTAGCCAGAAGCATTCTCAAGAGAAAAATTACAAACATTTTAAAAATGTAAGAAAAACTGAAGAAACAGGGCAATTGTCTTACAATAGATATTCATATGCAGCATCTTAATTTCCCTGTTCTCCACTAAAAAAAACAGAACACTTCATTAGTTTTACATGCCTACAATGATAAAAATTTGGCACCAAATATACATTAGAGGAATCAACATCTAACTACCCTAATACATTAGATTTACATTGTAAATTAACATGCCACAATTAAAACAAATATTTCAGTTTTTAGAAAAGGGGGGGGATGTATTTTCCTGCCTCTTTAAGATGTTACATATTACCCCAATTTAGTCTGGAAAATGAAGCACTTCAGGAACATCTCTGCCGGCAAAGATTTCCCTTTACTATGCCAACTCCTCTTCTACTGTGGATCTAATAAGCTTTGGACAATTTAACAACCATCATCGGTCTTTAACAACTAACCTTCCACAAGGTAATTAGAGAATTTTCCAGTAACTGGGATGACACGTTAACTAGCTTGCCGTCTTCCAYGCTTACTTATTCTAACATCTCAAGAAGCTCAGGAGAACATCTCAAACGTGACATACCTACAACTGAAATACTGAGGTAGGTATTTGCAATTTGTCCTGAAAAACCTGCAAAAGGTTTAAAGGACTTTTTCCCTTACAGATGAAAGACAACTCTGACACAATTTTAATAAAAATGGAAGTGAGTCATTCCRTGTGTGACATGTGGACTCTATTCACAGACATTTTTAAATTTCTCAATCAGCTCACCCAATCAGTATCTCTATTAAATTAATACAGATTTAATTAAAACAGATCTGCCCTTTCATGACAGCTGTGAGCACTTTTAGTGTACGCAACAGTCATAAAATAGCAGATTTYAAAATTTTTCAGTCAAAATCAGAAGCTGTAGATTTATAGGGGTCTTACCATGTGGATTTCAGATAGGGAGGTTTCTGTTTCTTTTTGTTTCTTTTTTTTTGGTCTTAAATAGGAAGGGAGCTAAAATTAGGAAAAAAAGTAACGGTTTACTCGGAGTGCTATCAACTTAATAACATGACAACCTATGAACGTCTCCTTACAATCTCATTCCCCTCAGAAGGGAAAGAGACTTCTTCCGCTAGCTTAATCAAATTACTAAAGCAAGTCATGATCACATTTAGCTTTCTGAATTCTAAGCTGACAGGGCTATACTAATTAACTGCTCAGCACAGAACTTCATCTTATTGATTAAGACAGCTAAATGTTTCTAATCATAAAGAAATACAGGAGCAATTAACAGACACTGTAAACAGAACTGAAGCATTTAGATCATGATCATGAATAATTCAAATGCTTGGCTTCCAAAGTTGAACTCCTTCAGAATGCCCTTAAAGCAAGGAGAGTAGGTTAATGGATTTGTCTATTATATCTCTAGTTAAGATGCAACACTGAGTTTTCCAATTAACTTTTTGTAAATACCTGGAGTGGAATTAACACCTTTCCAACCGTTTTGAATCTTTTATTAGAAAAACAAAAAAAAAAAATTAAACTAGTTAATACCTGAAAATAAATGCTTACTACCACTGTGTAGCCCTGGTACTTAAACTGAAAGCTTCTCACCTTTAGCAGTAAGCAGCAATTTTATTCATTGCATTTTCAGTGTGATATCTGTGAAATTTGCAGTTACATTGCAAAAGTTTTAACAGGCAAACAGACTTATTGTGGAAAACAAATAGTCTTTCTGCTGCTATCTTCTTGCTCTTTCTCTAAAATAATAGGTTTCTAATCCAAGATTTTGCCACCTGATTTTTCATATCGGGAGAAAATGAGAAGTGCATCGCTATGGCACTTCTTGTGATTCACTTCTTGAGAAAACTAGCTGCTTCTTGCTTTTCAGGAAGCTACTTGTGCAGAAACAGTTGATGTTAATGAAGACCTTTCTGCAAAGATGATAGTTAAAACACAACAGACAATCCTAAAAACACTTCTGRTGATGGGGCAAAGGAGTGTGTTACAAGATACCTTGGCCTTACTAGTCCCAGATTTAAGAGACAACTCCTACTGGACTTCTGCTGACACTTGAGCAACGTACCAATTAAGAGGGTACCAYTACAAGACCTCCCTTCGCCCCATTCTGCAAGCATACATACCATAGCCTTGTTATTCTATTTCCTCCAAACATCAGCAAACACAATGACTGACAGTGTGATTCTAGCATTAACAAAAAAGTGGAGGGAACATTCCTATAAAGAGCAATTTTTTCCTATTAAATTATAAACAACTATTAACTCCTCTGGCTTCTTTGTTATAATTCCTACACAAATTCTTTGAAAGCCTAACAGGTTTTGTTTGTTTGTTTTAAATATATATATCTCCTCCCCTCCCTGAGCATTAGACTGATACAACCACATAATTTCAGCAGCATTTCATCCTGGCCCAAACTTGGTAAAGCATAGATGTAAATTTTTTTTAGATCACTAGCCACAAACCTGTGACTGCACCAAACTATATAGTGTGTTACACTTTTACATATTGCTTCCCTCTGCTATCATTCTGACTGTAACAAAATACATAGGTAAAAAAAACACAAAAGCTGAAATCCGTAAAGCTAAAAATGCATTCTATGTATTTGGTCCAAAATAACAGCTATTCTAAATAATGGATACTTTAAAGAAAAACATTTCTGGTTCCTTCCCCTTTCCCTAGCCCGCCCTATACTGCAATCCTACATAACAAGGGGCCTTTTGTTATTTTACCAACTAGAGTAAAAGAGCAAATGAAAACTTGTTACCAAGATACATCATACTGCCAAGACACTTGCTCTTTCAGATCAGCACCTTAATTTTAAGGGGTCTCATTTTAATCTAGGGCACAGATTCCTAAATTAAGAACTGTAAGTTAGGGAATGAATTCAGGAAAGCATTTGTGCAATTTAATTTTATAAGGCTGATTGTTATCACATAGGAAAACAAAAGAAACATGAAACCGTTCAGGCTACTTTGGTTTGAACTGGCCTCATTACTCACCAGTGGGGTCTCTAACATCACCCACTCTCTTCCTATCTAACCTGCCGTCTCTCTCACCTGCAGAAATCCCAATTCCATGAACAATTCAGTAGTTACTTGAGTTTTAGTCTTGCTTTAATATGACATGTAATTCTGAGCTGATAAAACCTGCATGCCACTTTCCAACCTTGCATTACATTTCTGTTAGTGCATTTAACAGGGCATCTATTGGTAGAAGCAAGGTGCAAAAACCAGTAAGCAGGAGATAGCCTTACAACATTATTCCATACCATTTCATCAATCTTGCAGGCATTCAGATGTGTTCACTTCTGACACATTCACCTACACACCTTGAGATTTTAGACCATTTTTCCAACCTCAGTTTTTATGGCACAGTTGGCTCTGCCATACACTTTTGTTTCTCTCTCAAGCTAAGAGCTCTGAAGACTAAACATCGCATGATTTCCTCAGGTGATGCGCTATGTATATCTAGGCTATGCTGCCGTTTGAAGAGGAAGCTTCACCCAACGTCCCAACTATATTTGTACTACGACTGCACTACAAAAGCTTTCCAGGGAATGAAAGGTGTGCTAGAAACTTATGGTGCGTCTATCCTGAGCTCTCCAGGTAAGAGATTTTAAGAAGTTATTTATATATTCCATATTACACCAAGAGAAAAACACCACTCTCTTCAGAMCTCTCCCTCAACCAACAAGTTTGCCTGAAAGACCTAGAGCATCACAGCACTTTGGGACTCCTATCCAGTTTGTTTTATCCAGGGACTACATCATGGTTATGCTTCACTATCACAGAAAAACCTCTGGAAGACAGTCAGTAAAGTCTTTTCATTTGCTTTGGGGAGCTTTCAGACAGCCCTTTAAACCTAGATTAAAAAAAGGAGGGGGAGGATAAATGATTTCTTGAACTCTGAATTATCTGATCTGACCATCTCTATGGTTTTCTCTCTACTTTCTACCTTCCTCAGATAACTTCTACCATCACATTAAAGACGACTCACTAGATGGCTATAAAATGGCTGCAAAGTGAAATGGATTGTGCTGTACACAGTTCTCCTCAGACTAACCCTAAACCAGGTAGCCAGTTTAAAAAACTATAACCATATGCATTGTTTAGGAGAATCATGCTTACAATAAACTTCTAGTCTGAATAAAAATAGATTGAAAGCTAAGTAAACAACTGACAGTACTTCAATAATAATTTTGACCCCAAGAACTTATTTTTCTGTAATAATAGACCAGGATAATTCAAAATAAAAACGCAATATGGTTTATGTTACAATCACTATTTCACACAATTTTTATTTTGACTTATGTAAAATACTGGGCTGTGTCACCACAGGTCTCAATTCACACATCCTTCACCAGAACTGTAGCAAGAAGCCAGCTCATTGCATACTTGAGCAACACCCCCAGTTAACCTAAGGAAAAGTTCAGTGTATAATGGATACAGCTTCTGGGAAGGAAACCATTTTGCATGTGTATCAGCAGATTGCTCTTGAATAAGTATTTTATTGAAGAAGAAATCGCTTTAGAGTACAAAAACAGCGAATTTAGTAAGAAACACAGGAAAAGGGAAGGAGAGACAGGGGACAGTTTTTCATAGCAAACAGCTTGAATTAATATCAGTTATTTGGAAATGGTTTCTCACTCCAGTAAGATCTAACTTCAGGAAGAAGTCAGAACTACTGAAAACAAGATACCAGACACCTCGGACCTGTTCAGACTTGCATTAGGGAACAGCGCCAGCAGCTGGAAAAGCCTCACTTACATTAGTCCTCACCTTCTGCAGAAAAGGTTGCTAGACCTCAGCTGTTAACCTAAAGTACTCTTAGGCAGGTATATTTAGGAAATTTACTACTTACAGCACAGTCTGTCTAAAACACCTCATTCTGATTAGCTCTTTACAAGACTAATTCAGATGATTTAGGTTTTAATGAGCTGAAGACAAAGGATTGGGTTGGTTATGAGAATTATCTCCTCATCTAGGTGGCAAATAGGTAGGTGAAGGAGAAGACGACAATAAAGATGTCTGGATGGAATAAATTATCAGTTTCAGGACTGTCACTGGCATTTTAACATTACACTGGAAGTTAAAAGTAAAAGGGAATTTTGTTATTGTTTTGTCAAATAAATAAAAATGATCTTCTCTGAAGGTATATTGTGTTCTTTTAAATTTATGCACATCCATCTCTTCCATTACACATTTATATGACATTTGTTATTATTACAGTGAAACAAAAGAACAAGAGAGTTAGTACTTTTGCCATTGGGTTCTTCTGACCATTCAAATCACTACCAAAAAAGAGGTTCCAATCAAAAGGTGGTAGGTAGAGAAACAAATTTTGTTAATGTCAGCAAAATATGATAAAGGGCTGCTAAAGCTTACTGCCTGTTCTTTTAAACTTTAAATTTTGATGCACTACTCTGTCTAAATAAAGCTAAATCTCGAATAAAAGGAAGAAAATTTGTAACTTTCCTCCATAGGTTGCATTCACTTTCTTCCTTTAGTTCCATATTGCAAGATATGAGACAYATGCATAAAAAAACTGAACCACGACTAATTTCCTACTCTGTATGTCTTGAGTGTTAGAACAACCCAGAAATATCTACATGAAGGATATAGACATATGCAAAAGACAATGTTTAATCCCCCAAATAAATATTAAGTAGAACTGAGGTAACAACCAATTTCAAGAGAGGTCTCTGCTCTGCAGAAGTTACTGATAAAAATAAAACCTATTGAAATACTAGTGATTTTAATGGAGATATCCAATATCAGTTTCATCACAAAACAAGAGAAAGGCCAGGTACAGTGATTTTGTCCCATGCAAGCTGTCTTAACATTTAAAACGCAGGTCCTTCACCTGCCGACAGCCACCAGAATTCCAACTGGAAATATTTAATCTTACACCTCCAGGATGTCAAGCCAGCTAGTTCATAATAATCTCCACAATTTCATTGTTAAAACATAAAAAAAGGATTATGTAGAGACTCCAAGTTTCATTTGAAATCTAGCAGATGCATCTGGGTATGCGTGCAACCCTAGACAGCATGATTGGAATCAGCCCATTTAAAGTATACAGAGACAGAAACTCCAACTCAGTAATAATCTGCCTCAGCTGATTCCTGAACAACTAGTCTTGTCAAAAGTGTATCTAGCTAAAATAAGCAAATCAGTGGAGAATTTTATTCATCATTTATGTTTTCATCATAGCCAATGGTTTGACTGATTCACATGCATTCCCTGCCAAGAAAAGCTTTCTGCATTACAATACAATTAAATAATCTAGAGCACCGATCTACTTAGATAAGCAACTTCTATACAGTAGCACTGCATAACATAAAGCTACAGTCCAGTTTGTTACAATAATGCCTGTAGTGGCAAGTCTCTCCTTGACTAATCCTAACGCTCTCAGGCAGATTAGTCTCCCAAAGAACAACTCATGCAATACAAATTACATTAACAGCAACTATTTGCTTTATTAGTATTCTGCAAAAGTAATAGCTAGAAACATATTTATGAAACTGTAATCATGTATTATTTTGTCTACTTTGCATAGGACCTCAAAGAAGCAGCATGTATTTTTTTCCTGCCTCTCAGCATATCATTAAATAACACTTAAACCAATTAGCACACGGTCTCCAGATAACTGTAATATGCTTGGTTTTTCTTGATCTGCAGTGTAGAGAATTTTTGTATTTGGAACAGCAATCACAAATCACAGTACATTAACAAGTTTTCAAAGACCAAATAAAACACACTTTGGGGGAAAAAAAAAAAAAGCTATTCATCATCTTTTTTCATTGGGGCAGTAACTGTTAGACGTTAGACACCTAGATCAGGGTTAAATTTCTAGAAAGGAAACTACCTAAATTTACACTGCGCAAAACCAGCAACTACTTGATTCTGAAAAGTATTATTTCAGTGGACCGCATACTGTTTAGATCTCTATGTAAATAAAATAAACTGCTCTAATACGTCAAAGTGTTAAAACCACAAATCTTATGGTTTTGGTATAGAAAAAGATAATTATTACAATTTTGAAATTTAATAATTAAAATAAGAATTGAAGTTCTGAAAGAAAGGATATGACGTGCATCACAGAGGTAATGATCAATGCTGACAGCAGATTCTCCCTAAAAAACAGTTTTGGCATTTCAGAGATCTACGTTCCTGTTGTAGTAGTCATTTCCTCTTGAGATCTGCATCTTCATGGATGCTACCCTGTTGTTTCCTTCTTATAAGCAGCTAAATCTTAAAGTACTTAAAAATCTTATTATTTGAGAATAAGGAATTTGAAAATATCTTTCAAGTATGGGTTTTCAGTTTTTTTCTCTACTCTCAGGGAGAAAGTGCTGTTAAGAATTCATCCTTTAAATAAGGACATTAAAAAAAATAAATAAAAAATAAAATGCCAAAGACTGACATCAGAAAATGGCTCCATAAGAGAAAGCTCATCAAGTGCATAACTGCATATTATAAGCATGATACATGAAAAATAGGACTAAACCCAGCTGTTTTCCAATTAGCTTCTGTCAAATAATAAAGAAACATTTACAAGCCTGGTCAATTTAGGACAAAACAAGGTAAGTTCTGGCAAGGCCAACCGAATGAAGCAGTTTAATTACTGATTAGATTGTCTTTAAAATATGTTTTGGGCGATTTTTGCATTTTAGAGAGAATGCAGCCCTTCCAAATATTTATTTGATTTCTAAATGTCAAATTAAATACAAGACAGAAAAAAAAAAGACAGCATGCAAGCACTGAAAGAGCCAGGATGTAAGAGAGGTAATCGATTTCCTTCCCATCTTAAGAAGCAGTAYAGATATTCCTTTGCCTTCCCCTCTTCCAGCTCTGGTAATTTGAAAAAAACATTTGAGGAAAGGTGGTAAAATGCTTGACAGTATTAGCATACACCAGATTCTGCAACGCATGCTGAATGCAATTTATACAATTTCTGAGACACTCAAAAAGGCTTCCTGCAGCAGAGCCCAGAGGGCTAGAAGCAGCTTATCTAATTACAAAATCAAAAAAGGAATACTTACCTTAAAAGCAGCATTAGGATTCTTTCAGCTCGTTACCATTTCATCTTACAGCAAAAGCCCTTTTCCAGTCAAGTACCGCTATTTAAGTAAGAACGTGCTGCCCTATCCTCATCCACTCTGTCATTGTTTCCTGCAACTGCAGAAGTAATTAGCTTATTTGCTAATAGGGGTTCATAATTCCCATTTCAACAACTGTAGGCTTTGTTCACAACTAAGGTTCTACTGAGCAAACGCACCTTTGGAAGATTTTACCTCAAGAGGTTTTTCATCAAGAGCCCAAAGCTACACAACTTCACTCCAGCTAGCTCTACTATTAATTTATAATTCAGACGGACTACAACAGAATATGAAAATAAGCATCAGACCTTGTATGTGCTGTTTCTTTAAACACTGAAACATCAAAAAACATTCCCCAGCAGTCCCCAAGACTGCTTCTATGATTTTGGTTGTTTTTATTGTGCAAACATTAACTTGAAGCAACTACCATAGGTCTTCACTTGCAGCTGTTTTCAAGGAGACTACATTCTCTAATAACCTCCATATCTACACTTTATTCAAGAACAACAAATGCCCTCCTTATTTGAGGAGATAATTAAAATAACTTCTCTCTGCTTTCCATTTCTAATCCTAACATCAGTTCCAGCCCTTCAACCCAATAGTCAGTGAATGTAGTTTTAAGGTTTAACAACTTTTGCTGAAGATAAAAATTGAAAAATGTCCAATTATTGTGATGAATAAGCACACACAGGTTATATGCCACCCTTCCAACCCATTTCTGCAGCTCCTCCAAATATTTATTTCCACATTCTGGCTGCAGTTTGAGATGTCTAGATGATTAAAGCAGCATCCATTTGCTTCCTATACAATTATAATAAAATARAAGAAATCCTATCTTTGAAGTGTGGCTGCTGGTAGTTTTTCCTAAAAGAACAGATGTAAAAGGAGTCTAAAAGGACTCTCTGCTTGTCCTTATACTTTTTGTGGGCAAAACATGAGACATCCTTGTTGATGTGCTTTAGTACTTGTCCTCAATGGAAAGACCAAGCTCTTTCCATTTTACTCTAGCTGCAAAAATTCAGAGATCTACACCCTACAAATAAAGTTCACTGCTGAATTCCAGAAGTACACAATTCAAACTAGGCAAATATCATGCTAATAAGGACTCTTGTTACCAGAGATAAATCCATGGCTTCTTGCCTGTTGGTTAACTATCAACTTTGCACATGAGAGCTCAACAGAATACAGACTGCAAGGCTCCTATTTATGTCATAAAAATACCAATCTTCCTCCTAGTTTTACTGTACAAAYGCATCTATGCAACACACACACACATACTTTCAAAACAATTAATATTAAAAAACTTGCTTATGCAGATAGGCAATGAAGAACTCTTCCCTTCTTATAGATGTTACCAGCACCAAAAAAAACCACCCAAAGTCAGAAAAGGAGGAAATATCAAATTATTGTCTCCCCACAACTTAAAGATGTCTGCCAAAGGCAAGGAAAAATTTCCATCTCCCAACTTCTCCTTGCAGACAAAGAGCATCACAAGAGTAAGAGGTTGGCAAAATAAGCATGAATAGTTTAGAAACTGTGTTTTATTATATAACGATAATATAGAAAGAGTAGTAGCAATTATTGTTCACAGTCTAGAGAAACTGATCAAAAAAACCAAAACAATTTTACTCATTGAACTCAAAGGTACAACTGCTTCCTCCTGGAAAATGAATGTTTCTGGCAAACAGGCTTGAAAAGGGCCATCTCCCTGAACTACAGAAGAAAGCCTGGGAAGACCCACATCTCCTTTACAAAAAGCTGTTAGCTTCTGAGAAACTCAAATCCTGAGTGAACTAAAACATACCTGAAATGTCATTGAGAAACAGATCTCATTGACAAGCTCCTAGAAAATATGAGATTTTGATTTGCCCTAACTATGAACTAGTTAAGCCAAACAAGTACAAATAATTGTGTGCAGTTCTCCTGTCCTGTCCTACTTTATAAACTGCAATGCAAGAAAGGCATCACAATAGCATGCTTCCCACTTTTCCATGGCAGTTCTAGCATTGTCCACTCCACAAATAAATCAAGAAGCAAGTCTGTTTCCAAGACCGCAGAGGAAGTAATATTTTTCTCAAAATTATCTTCCGACAGCCAACTGTTCTTGTCATCCACATCCTTCACAAGTTCCTGATAGATACATTATATTCRTTCCATATGTTTTAGTTTTCAAAACTTCCCTCGGGTCATGTTCCAGCTACCAGCAGGATGCTATCCACACACTGGCCAAGGCATGTCTACCCTGAAATCAAAATAAGTACTAAAAACAAACAAACAAAAAAACCAAGCAAGACTGAGTAAGTGCTGAGTCTGCAAGGCTATTTCAGGGAGAAATTTAGAGGTAAGTACTATCCAACAAAAAGAGAGACTCAGCAACCAAGAAATTTCAGAAGATATCTGCCAGACTCCAGTAAAAACTTTGTCATCACACCTATACGTATGTGTGAACTAACATGTGAGAGAAGGTGAATTCCCCAAATAGAGCCCCTGAAAACAAGAAAAAGCAATAAAGAGAATCACCAGTGCAGCAAAAGCTGACCGAGTTCCTGTGCACAGCCTTTCAAATGGCAGCACAGGGACATTTTCATGCTCCTGCAAGAGAGACTAAAGATACTCGAAAGGTTAGCTACGAAAATCAACATCCCTGACTGGGGTCATAAATCTAAGGTAAATATCAAGGGCAAAGAATTCCCAGAGAGTCAAATAAGTTAGATTTTTCCATCAGCAACATGAATATACGAGAGGGCAAGGGTGTAGACTAATCAGCATACTAAACATGGATTTGTCAGCAACTAACTACAGTGTCAAAGAGTTTCTCACCTACCACTGTCATTACGGAACTCTGTATTAGCAATACATTTAGACTATTTCCAAAACATCCCCCAAAYATGATGCTCCCAGTCTCTACATAACTCAGCTCATAACTAGACCAGCAGTGCAGGTAGTTTGACCTACGACAACCTGCATCATCACAGCTTCGGATGTGTTTGTTCACATTTCTCACCTTGTACTGGACAACAGTACAGAACAAGTGGCATCGGGGGTGGGGGGGGGGGGAGGAAAGAAAAAACCACACACCCACACATGCCATTCTCCTACATGGCTACAGCAAATGCCGGACTGAAGGGGGGGGGCAGGGAGGGAGTCCATGAGCATGTCTGAAATTATCTTAAGAGACTGCATAGCCCCTGCAGGCTTGGATTTATTCTTCCATACTCAAATTTATGTATTTTGCATTTATTAGTCACCATACTAGTGAACAAAAAACCTTCACGACCACAAGTTCTACTCAGCCAGCAGGTACCTCAGCATGGTTTAGTCATACTTTATAAAAACTACCCTTTTGCCAGGAAGAAAATGGTGACAAGTGGTTTTATCTAAATTATCTGAGATTGGAGTGAATTTCATGAAGTATAACATTTAGTGCAACACGAACTAAAGTCTTTTCTAATCAAGTCGTAAAAACTTGATGTTTTAAATGCATTAAGAAGGTAGAAATAAGTAAATAAGACAATCCTGCTCCCAAGCTATTAATTCAGATTTTGAAAGAGTCTTTGTTCATTTATGTATCAACATAATTTGTTCACAAAGAGCAGCAAGGTAAAAAAAGAAACAAAAACAACCTCCTGTCAGGATTAAATATCCTCTGATTTGAAAAAAAATGAAGATGCAATCCAGCAGGTGATCAAGTTTGAGGAAACAAGTTTTTATGATACTAATAAATATAACAAGATTATTATTTCTTTTAACATATCTATGCATGTAGAAATGCTATGACACTGCAGGTAAATCTAATCACAGAAAGCCTGTCATTACCATAAAACAAAAACAGATTATCATATTTTGCAAAACTAAATTAAAATTTTGGACTAAAAAAAAAGCCTTTTATTGGAAAGCATCTATTTCCAGCATTACATTTTCTGTTTTCATGCTCAGAGCCACCATCACTTGTTTTATCCTAAATAAAGACCTGATACGCAAGAGGAAATGAGAGTATATTTCACAGCAACAACACAGACTACAGAACTATTCCAACCTCAATAATAACTTTCAGGTTCTTATTATTCCCATAAAACTCACTCCTGTAAAATTTAAACTACAGAGTGAGAACAAGTATACAATCCCCCTAAAATTTAAGACCTAGTTTTCATTTATATTAAAACACTTTTCCTTAAAGAAGGGTGCCCTAAGTTGGTATAAATTATATCTTAGATGTGTGCATACATTAGAAGGATGTTAAAAAGAAAAAACGGTTACATGCAGAGCCAGATCACATTCCACAAATAAGTTTAAATTATATCTGTCAGGTCAAAAACTGTTTGAACTACAATTCTAGATTGACAAATTTGATAAACAAGTTAACATCTGAGCAATGTCAGTTTCTCAAATGAGCTCTATAGCTCAAATGTCAGAGTTCTGTAAGGTATTGCCATATTTTTAGTAGAACAGCAGTCTTCAGTTTTCAGGAAGTCATCTGAAGTAGCTGTTGTCTTTACTGCACAGTTTCAGACCTCATTCATCACATTTCTAGCACTTTGCATAAGCATCTCATGCTAGCAGAAATCATCTGTATGTCATCTTTGCACCTCTTTTTTTAATGAGAATTTATTTTTTCAACAATGATTTTTCTTGCTGAAACTGAGTGACAAAAGATTACTCATAAGAGGAAGCCATTCTGTCTACTGAGGGATTACCCCACTTCCATAAAATTTATTAGTACTCAACATCTCACGGAATCAAACCTTTAATTTAGAAGCATTTTGTGGAAGTAAAAAAGAAAAGAAGGAAATAAATTACTAAAAATAACCTCTGCAGCAATGTTTTTATTCCTTTTAGATCCTATATGGGGTGCCTACACATGCAAATCAGCAGACTTGGTTTATAGTAGAATCCCAAAACAGACGACAATATGATTTCTAACACTCTTGTTTAAATGTTTGGATTTGTAACTTTTTAAATTAAAAAAAAAAAAACACACACACACACCTTGGATAAGCAGTATGAACAAGATAAATACTAAAATTGTACAAAACGCTTCTTACATGGCTGATATTATACAGAGCTAATATCCCATATTTTTTGACAACATATTACCTTGATGAAGTGAGTTTAGATGTATGAGGTATTTTATTTTTCTTTAAACAAGCTTGCTTGAAAAACAGATATCAGTATAGATTTGGAAAATCCTGCAGGCCAAGAAAGCTTATATCATGCTCCTAGAGCAGAAAGACAACACTAAGTTGTTGAACTAATTACACTAAACCTACAGAATTAGYACCACAGTGGAGGAAATATCCAGTTCACTTTGCAAGCCCCTCCAAGAAGGAACAGAAGCTGCAACCCTCTTGCTTAGCAGAGGGTTTTGCTCATGTTGCAAGCAGTCAGGTTGAACAAACCCTTACACACACAAGCATAAATTCACATGACCATAAGTGCTGAAGCTTTGCTTGTGATACAGGACCTACGTTCTGCATCAGCTGAATTTCACATCAAGCTCTGAGGTTGATCTTTACTTTCATTATTACTTTTTTTAATCCAGTCACAAAACAGAGGCACAACCTACAATACCAAAGGGATGGCTTAAACTGACCAAATCACCTATCTTACTCTTCAAAAGATGCAGAATGGTGCCGTCCTCTGCAGTCATTTCGATGAATCGCAATTACCTGAACAGAGCCACATGAGAAGTCCAATGCAACTCACTGGTTTTAACACCCAGTGTTTGATTGTGCACAGTTACAGCACTCCATACATATGCCAAAGGTCCCCCTTTTCTCCACCTCCATTTGCTACAGAACTATTCTCTGCCAAAACAGGGAGTCTGTGACTCCAATTCTGCCCCACAAGTTGTCCGACTGATTTGCTCATTAAAAAAGTTTCCTAATTTTGTGCTACATATGATATGAAGATAAACGCACGTGACATTTCTGACATTCATTGACTTTAACCATTAGTATTTGATAAGGTGAGGATTCACTGACTGCCTCAAAGAAGAGCACTTCCATAAGATCCTTCTTGAGATATTATTTATACTACAACAGATGCCATCACGTTTCTAATTAGACAAACCTTTTTTCAACTCACAAAAACACCAGTATGAGCCAAAAGGAACTAAACTGTCAACACTAGGATTAAACAACATAGAGAACTATCTGGATCACTTTCAAAGCACATACAGAAACCTAACAGTATGGCACATGGCAGAGTCAAATAGGCGTTGGACAGATTTTGATCCAGTTTGAGTTGAATTGGGGTCCAGCCCTTCAATCTTTCCCCATAAAAATGTATCCAACTCTGCCTCTCCACAGCAGTAATGCTGTGACAAGGAGGGTATTAATACAGTGTTCCTACGTACCCCATCCTGTATGGAGAGCGCCGCTGGACAAAGAATTCTGCCCAGTATTAAACAGCACTTTGGGTAATTTGTTACTCAAAAAAACCCTCTACTGTTATACAAGACACATGCTTTTTATTACGTCACTCTGTACCCAACTGCTCTTATTGAATAGTTACCCCATGTTCAGTAAGTTTTCATAATAACAACTGTACATATTATGAYATAATAACCACACCACACTTTAGAAAGAAGGTCTGTCCTTCAACCTCTGATGCTATGCCCAGCTGTTTCAGAGATGCTGCCATTTCTCTGGCTATCCACTTTCTGGCTCTAGAGACTGCTTATTTAATTTCATCCACCACTAAAAAAATAAATTTACCATTACTGCATACATAAAATATTAATGATTAAAACCTAAGTAAAAAAGAAACAGACCTTGAGAACTGCTTAATAGAGAAAGGCAAACGATTCTACAGTTTGGGGAAGAAATCAATATATTCCATCATTCTCTCAACAGGACACATTTCAGGTTTCCCTTYACAATTTGCGCTTTCCACATCTTTACTCACTAAACGCTACTACACTATACAAGCCCAGACATGAACTTTACGTCATTGTGCTAACACTCAAAAACAAGCACCTCTTCCTTCCCAGAACTTGCAACCACAGAACAGGAGGAAGGAGAATAACATTGTTCAGTAGGCTACACAACTGTACTACATTATGGTCAACATCATAATCTCTCCCTTTAGCACAGGGATCGCTCAACAAGTTTATACGCACCTACTCCTCTATCCCGATAGACTCACAAAGGTAAATCATATAAAGCAAGAGTCTTAATCTTACCGGAAATAATAAAACGGAGGAGTTATTCTGCAAGTCGGTTGTTCTACAGAAGACAACTCTTCCGCTTATAAAAGAAAAAATAAGCAAAACCGTCTAAAACTAGATTTAAGGGAATCCTGACAGCCCTGAATCAAATAAACTTCCAGTGACACAGGAATTGGACAGGAAGCTATTTAAGATAAATTCATGACTTTCCAAAATCCGTTATGCAATTGAAGACAACAAAAAGAAGCAATTAACATGCAATAGAAGCAACATGGGATAGGAGAAAAAACTCTAAGCCATACTACCCATTACACGAAGAAAAATGCTATAGAAGAATATTTTTCTGATTCATATATTTAAATTTTCAAACCCTACTTGCAGTTTCTTACAACAATTCTTCTCTGTGCCTAAAAGCATTTAAGTTCTTACATATGGATTGTCTTCACCAAAAAGAGTCAGGGAGTGGGTGGGAGCACTTACTGCTTTCAATGTTTTGTCTTTAAAAATCTCACCTCAAAGAAAGAGCGCATGACACTGTTGATGTTCTCACCCTTTTCTATTAATATTGCACATTACTGTTGTGGGTTTTGGATTTCTGGTCTTATCGAGCACTACACGTTCTGTACTCTTCTGTACCATGGACTACAAACCTACTGCATTATTTTGTTATTTATGTTTGCAGGAGACTGTAATCCAAGAGCTTTCTTCCAATATGCCATCCTTACTGTGTTCTAACAATGCAGTAGCAGTGATCTCCTGCAATTTAGTTAACACAAAACTTCCTTGGAACCTGAGAAAAACTGTGGCAGACAATTCTTGCTCTTCCATGAGAAGACATAGTTCTTACAGTTAACTGCAGCTTGCATTAAGGTCTCAGATTCAAACAAGAATGGAGAAAGTTACTGATTGAACAGGTGAACTACAAGCCAAAATTCAGAGGGTATTTTTCTTTTTTTAATAGATTAAGAGGACTCTGGGAGCTCTGCTAGCTCTGATCCCTAACAGCAGCTGCTCTCACTCTTGGCAACAGTGGGAATGGAAGAGAAATGCTCACACACATTTTATTTGAAAGCTTATGAAAAGCGTTGGGCTCAAAAGGGAAATCCTTAAAGAGTATTTCAAATCCACACTAATTGAATTGAACAGACTTTTATCAAAGAGAGGTTAAAATGAACTTTGAGGCATTTTCAGATCCTCAAAAGATGCAAATAAATGAGAAGTCTTATTCTGTGTTAACTATTGTTATCAGATATGAAAGAACTGATCCAAATGGGAAGATACAATAAAGATGAAGTGCTGTTTTCTTACCAATAAGTGGACTAAAATCACCACTGATCATTAAACAGAAAAACACTAAAGCATTAGTCCTCTCCTAAGAGAAAAAAAAAAAAGCCTTCAGTTTTTGTAATCATGTTGGACCCATGTACTGCAAGATGAAAATCTCTCATTTTTTAATACCTCCATCACATTACTGTTACTTTGAACACATAAATCCTTTAAACAGTGGCTTATTTGTAAGGGTTTCGTTTGTTTGTTTTTTAAATGAATAATCTGGAAGATTAATACAACAGCCTATCTTTATGAAACTCATCAGCTGTAGCATCCTGATAACTATTGTCATAAATAAAGAAATAATACCATTCTTTCCCACCTCACACTCATCATTGTTTTATTGCGACGTAAGGAGAACCAGCTATACTGTGAAAGATGTCACATGTTCTGCAATCACAGAGGGGGGCAGGGGGGAAAAATATATATATCCTGTACTTGGTTATAGAGCCTGGTGTTCTGCTATATCAAAATCCTACTGAACATTAACGATGCCTCATATGGAGAGTAAAAAAATCCTCACTTTGGCTCACTAATGAGGAGACAGCAGAGAAAAAAGCATGATGGCTATCAACTCTTACTTAAGACAGCCTAGTTAAACCATATTCGGTGAAAGCAGAAATAATGTTTATTTTATTTTTCTTGATGACTCTTAAGCCAGGAATTTGACCAGAATACTAGATGCAGAGCACAAGCTTGCTGTGATTTGTACACTGTAGAGCAACAAGGAACAATAATAAATTCTTTCTCCTCAAAGATTTATTTGCAGATACTAAAAATTGACCTACATCGACAAAACACTTGCCCAAGCTTCAACACAACCTGTTCTTTGGATGTCCTCCCCTGTGCCCCTTGAGGAATGTTCTCTCTAAAACAGCCATACACATTTGTTTTCAAACCTTCAGTCCTCAGCAAGAAACCTTTCAACCTGACACATCATCTTGTACAACTGAGTTTCACTTTGCTGGTTGAGAGTTTTACAAAACTGCACCACTAAAAATATAATACAATACTGTCTGGTGGAGTCATTTTTGAATGACATCAAGTATTAAACTAAATGCTGTTCTTATTCCATGTTAAGATATTATAAAGCAGCCTATAGCTGCTGTCCTTGTTTTCCATCTTCAGAAGACTCTCTTCATGCTTTCCTTCCCACTGCCAGTGATGTGAAATTGCAGAAAACAGCAGTTTAGAGTACCAACCACAATAACGCAGGCTGATTTCCCCGAAAACGCCAAGAGAAGGGCAACAAGGAACACCCCAGAAAAGAGCAACAAAACAACTTGAAACTGTTGCAGAGTGGAAACGTTCAYGTGCATACATTTCCGATTTAATGTCAGCCTTGAGTCCATCTCAAGCACTGCCTTAATACTGCGTCCGTCTCCTCTCACATAGGCAAAGTCACCAAGAATTAGCTGGTGCTTTCAACCCAAGCTTGCCAAAAAGGACCAAAACTTGCACTGGAGCTTAGCATCCTCTTCCTTCCAGATGGTAGCCACCAACCTGCAGCAAAAGAAAAGCAAGCGCCCTTCCCACAACTCTCACACTCCCCTTCCCTGCCCACAAGCCCAGGAAGGCAGGCACCGTTTCTCAGAGTTCACTGAGGAAGTATGAAGATGGTTTAGCTTAGACAGCACAAGCGAACGCCAGTGTTTGGCTCCAGAAGCCTTGGCAACTCTCATGAGAGGACACAGCCACTCTGTTACCTGCACTCAACCTAGGCTTAGTCAAACCCAGCATTCATCACATTTCGTCCGCAGTAACGATATACTCCACCCAATGCAGAACCCAAAATTGAGAATTTAGTGGAAATAAGGTGATTCCTATCGTTACATTCTGAGTATACACATGTATATTAACRAGCCTTTACTGATGGTAGAGCTTTATACTGGCAAAACATCCACAAACACATTACATCTAACATGGAGTAACCTTAAGGCATCCCTCAACTTACTCATWCCAAACAATAGGGCAGTTTTCCAGTTTACTAATATGATTACATTAACTTTTTTCCTTACTTTTTTTTCATCTCAGCCAGTGTACATTATGTGGTTCTTTCCTCTACCAAAATAATAGAGAATATTCACCATTAACACGAGCATTATTTTTGACTTTTTCAGTGCACTGTTACACCACACTGAGAGCAGAAGTTGTTTCAAGGTAATCAAGAGTATAACTAGAATAGCATATTTTTGGCTTCAAATGTATTTTTATTTTCCTTCATTATATACAGGCAGAAAATAAGCATCAAATCTAAACTAACAAAGTAAGGTTAAGAAACACTGTAATAACAGTCCAGGACACTGGTATTTCAGGTAAATCATAAGAATAACATGTTTCCTTTGCTCTAGATGCGCTTATTTAGCATTATGTAGGGTTTAGAACAGACTTCCAGTGGACAATAACCTGGTCTCATGTACTTACCTCTGAACAGGCTGACTTTCTAATGGAAGGCTGAGTGCCTATTGTGGGCATCTGCAAAACCTTGCTTACGTCCATTACAAAAAAAATTACTTTTACATAAAACACCCTATTACTTTCAAACATGAAAAGCATAGAAGTCAAAGTAATCCACCATATAAAAGAGAGATCACTAAGATACTTAAATTCACATTAACTTCAGAAAAAGTTTTTGAAAAGTGAAATCACACTGTTGTGTCAAATCACAATATAAAAAGACTTGCTACATTTCAAAAGTAAACCACRAGCTAATCCCAGGCACCAAAAAGCATTAAATATTGGTAAATTATCACATAGGGCTCTTTCCTCCTCCTCAGCATCTCTTGACACTAGCAAATATCTGTTCATCCTATTGATGAAATAATCTCCAAATGCAAGGCGCTAAGAGAATTTTAGATCTTCTAAAATATGTTCTCAATAGTTCAATCAGAAAAATCATCTGAGTCACTGTTTTCACCAGGTGTGTCCTTACACATTCACACTGAACTGGTTTTGATATTCATGGCTTTAGTAATTCTTCATAATAAYGATTCAGAGTATATTTGCCTGAAGAGGCAAAATCTACAACATACATTTCTTCTGACACGGTATAGCAAAACGGATTAAATGCAGGTTTATTTAAATGTCAGATAACCAGTTCTTAGCTTTTYCACAGCCAGGTAGGTGGCTTTTCATCTTTTCTAAATTTTGGAAGCTTTCAGAGTGGTCACGCCACAAGATCTTTTTTAGTCTATTTTCACAGGACTTCAAGAACTCTTTTCTTCACGTACGTAGTACACTATCAATTCTGTCTCTAGCATCTTAGACATAAGAATGTTGTCTSAGCAAGCTGTGCAAACATGCATCCACTCACTCTTTAATATAAACTTTTTATTAAAATCTGTCAAAAGCACTTAGTCTGAATAAACACACATTATAAATCCATTTCAACAGTCATATAATGTATGCATATGATTATACACACAGCCTCATTTCAAGCACTAACTGTTTGAGCTCCTGTACTTAGGCTTGCATGAMATACATTACAGGAAGAGCAATATAAAGATGTTTTTGGAGGCAACTGTAAGAAAAGAAAGAAAAACCCTAAATTTCTTTTCTAGGTTCAGCACCACCCAAGTTACTGACAAAATACTTCTACACAGATGGAAACTGAGAAGAAAACCAAACATAGTTACTTCAGAAGCATAGAATAACTACATGCTTGCATGGAGATATACACTACCCTGGTCTTACTACAATTAATTTAACAACAAGTTTTCCATTAAAATTTGCCACACATTTAAGAGCCCACCCATCCATTCCCAAAAGGGGGGCAGGGGGAGGGAAAGTCAATTTGCTGTCATATCAGACAGCAATGCAGCACATTAAACTTTAACACAAGATGCCCAAGAAGTCTTCTCTACATTTAAAAGTCACCACTGCCAAAGAGCAGACTGAAGTGGGGACATACAACTGTTTGAATCACGCTTTCTGTGCTTGTACATTACCAAAGTATGCCAAAAATCYGGGTCAGACAGAGCTTTAGGGTGGACAGACTTAGAAACGTTCCTATAATGAACATCCCCAAATGTGACCAAAAGGCTTTCACTCTTTTTTTTTCCCCCTCTCTTTTTTTAAACACTGCATTTTACTAGAAAAATTAAGTAGTACTTTCATTGTTAAAAGTTCAGAAAATACAAATGCGCCATGATGGAACAGAGCTGAAATGACAAATAACCCCAGGGGCTTATTATATACAACTCTGCTCCTGCCTGCTGTTGTGTGCTCCATAGCAGGTCCTTGCTTCCAGATGCTTCAGTGGCTCCAAGCCACCACACGGCATCCGACCCCGACGGTCCATCACCTTCAAGGCCAGGCTGCCTGCTCCTTACCAGTGTCACCTTCTTTCTCTCACCTGCTGTAGCTGCTGTCCCTGCAGCCACTGTTCCCTGAGTTCAATGGGTAGCTTTTGCCCAGGAAGGGACAACACCTCCCAACCCTCCGCAGGGTCCGGCCAACACCGATACTTCCCCAGGGAACATAACACACAAATTCAGCCTCTGACGGCCTCCCAGTTAAACTCCCTGGCTACCCTTGTAGCTGAACTGGTCCCAGCTGCTTGGATTGCTTAGTGCAGGGGAGAGGGAACGTGATCATGTTTCTAGGCACAATGTTCTTCCCCAGGCTAAGCATGAAAACAAGTCAAATTGATGGGGTTTTTGCATCCCATGGCTCTGTTTTCAAGCAGAATAAGATATCGGGTTTATGACACATCACTTCCCATTCCCTGTGGGAGCCATGACACAGCAAGGTCTTGCTTTCAAACACTTCTTGAATGTCATCAGCATCTACTGCTCCAATTAATAACCTAGGTTTAAAGTCAAGATTTTCAGTTAACAAATCCAGAGTAACATCATGGAGTTCACTAAAACACTAGCCTGCCTGAACACTTTACACTCCAAATGCTCCTCAGYGCACTCTATCTTTCTCACAAACAGCAATTCAAGATTGCTGCCCTGAAATCAGGCTAMCAAGAAGAATGTTAGGTGTACTTTGATACACATGCTAGAATTTTAAATTAAAAACACATACAAACACACACACGTACATATAAATATAGATTTATATCTACATATAAATTACATTTACATATAAACATTTATATATATGAATATATGTAAATACATATAACTACTGTGAGATTCTTTTCCTCTATAGCACAAAACAACTTGCTCCTCTGGTGGATTAAACAAAGATGAAGCTAATTATATTGCTACAGACCCCACTGAAACTATCTAGCAAGATTATAAATTTAAGGACCATGGTATAAAACTGCGCGATGATTGCAAATCAAGAAGCAAGGTCCCATTGCCTTGATGCTTCAAACAGGAGTAGGGAGGATTGCTGTAAGCAGCCTTGCAGGAATCACCACAGTCAGCCCTCTGAGGAGGCAAGTCCTTTGGAGAAGAGGCGATGCGGACAGGAAGAACTGCTGCATCAGTTCTTAAACATTATGTCACAGTACTTATCATTTATGATTTCAAGCAAACATATATTCAAAGTATAGTACAAGTATC
This sequence comes from Apteryx rowi, assembly GCF_003343035.1. Taxonomy (NCBI): domain Eukaryota; kingdom Metazoa; phylum Chordata; class Aves; order Apterygiformes; family Apterygidae; genus Apteryx; species Apteryx rowi. The sequence continues at coordinate 140,418 of NW_020450711.1, forward strand.
AATGAAGGGCAGGAAAAATATCCTGTTATGCTTATGTCCATTATGTCCATTCTGTCACCAAGTAAGCTGTAGGCCCTACCTTACCACAGTGCCTATTTGTCAGGTAATTGGAGTGCAGCCTTCTGCATACATACATACATAAAATGCACTGTATATTTAACATATATATAAGTGCACTGTATATTTAGTATAGGTCATCATTCTTACAAGACTTCCTAAAAGACAGCCCTAGTGTTAAAAGAAAACTTTTCTCCTAGTAAAAGTACACACACAAAGTAGAGTAAATCTCTGTGATTTCAAACAATGTATGACAGCAATTTGTCATTACTCTGTTTGACATTAACATAGCAAGCTTGTTAAAAATACTCAGCACCTTAGACCTATTTTGATTTCCACAATACTGGCATCATTGCACTCAAAACATGCTGTTGAGGAAAACAAATCTTCACCAGACAGGCTGAAAAACTTAAAAATTTCTGTACATCTGAATTTGTATATATGAAACTATTTTTACTGGACTATCTGTAAATTAAACAATTTTCACAGTCTGTTAGGAAAAAAAATTTTGATGCAATTTACAAYTGCTAAAATTTGATGTGAAGTGCATTTGATGGTTTACAGCAAACTATTATAAAAGCTAACACCCAAAATCAATTCTGTTTACCAAGYAGCTTTTTAAGATCACAATTCAAGAACTTGTTCCCTCATTCTTTATTCTACTGAATTAAGTATACGACTATGAAACATTTATTTTCCTATCTCCTGTCAGTCTTTCATGCATCTCAGGTCCCTAGCACAACACAAATAAGTTTTTAGTCTTGGAACGGATCATTGTTATATGGCTGACATTTTAATTCTGAACATGCACATGCAATTTGTTTACTACATTACCATATTAAAAAAAATGCATGCGTGTAAAGGTAACGTAAGTAGTTCTTCTGCTCTTTTTACAAAGGATAGTTAATAATGCACCAAAAATGAAGCCATTTTACCACAAAGGGCTGTTTCTTTTCTTGCCTTTAGTAAAAGGGACTAACTGTACAAAAAACGCTGTCTACAACAATAGGTCCATTCAGCAGGAATCCATTCAGATTTATCTCAGAAAGCTAACATGATAAGGAAGCAGGAAAAAAAGACYGAAGACTTCAGAGGAGTGGAACATAAGCAGCTACTAATAACCAGTTAAGTAATGTAATATTACTGAACTGAAGTCAGCACAGCTGAGCCAACCATGTGACAGATGTCTCCTGGTCCTCACAACCTCAAATGCTATTCCCTTCCATAGGGATGAATGTTTGAAAGCACTAGGAAATCCAAGCCAGTGTGCTCTCCTTCCTTATAAAGTAATGCCATTTTGCTATTTTCCTTTTAGCCTGCTTTACCTTCAAAYCTTATGCAGAAAGTCCTGTTGACTTAAAAGGAGGAAATGCAAGATGAAAACATTACAGGAAGCATTTACTACTATTCAATCTGAGATACTGCATCTAGTTTTGGAAAAGATTTGGCACAAACCAACATATTGAAGCAGAGCAACCAAAGTCAGGATCTGTCGAAACATCTACAAAGCATTAAGGAATACAAAAATAAATGCAAGAACTAGAATGAAGTGGCTTGGCAAGAGCTAATTCCAGTAATTGTAATCGGACTTCACTGAAAAAATTGTTATTTTCCACTTTAAAATTTTTTTCAAATGCACTCTCAGGTCAAGAGATCAGAAAGGAATATCATATTTTCATCATTACTGCAACTGCTCTGTATTAATTCATCTATCAAATCTGACCTTAACACAATTAATAAAAAATAGTTTCCTTCCCAAACTGTGCTTCTCATTTTTGCAAACTCATTCAGGCTATGAAAGCAAATCTAGTTTTAAATTGCCATCAATAAAATCCTTCCTTTAAAGTTTTAAGAAAAATATGCAAGACTTACAACTCTACAAAATACCTGTAGAGAAGATTTTACTCAAAATACTGGCTTTTGGGTCTACATTTTCCCTCCTTCCCTTCAGCTTGATATACACCTAGAGATTTAGCTGATCTGACAGTTACTTTTAAATAATAAAAAGTTTGAACAATCAAAGGCAACATTATTCCTTATAAAAATCAGTACATAGGTTGTCTAAGCTACCTACCCCTCTCAGCGCCACAGGGAAAAGGGAAGAGGAGAAAGAAGATAAGGAAGAAAAAAAGATAACCTTTTCCCATTCCTGCACAAACCTCATTGCTATGATGTATCTATTAGTATTGGAATGATAATTCCAATTCACCCAGCAGTGAAATCTACTGCAAATAGAGACTTCTAGCCATTTTGCCAAGGATACAAGTTAAAGAGTATAAGGTGGCATTATTTTCCCACAGGGAAACAAACTGTAACCACTAAATAGTGACCATAAATCCACAGCTGGAAGTGTGAAACATTTTTCTCCACAAACTGAGCAAAATATCTGTTAGAAACATCACTAACTTCCCCAGGACAAAATGATATTTCCCCATGAAATCAGTTGCTATTACAGCTATAGAAACTGTTTATAAATCAAAACACAGAGTTTACATTGATCTAACGAGATTATGCAAGTTGTTTTTCTGAAGAACAATGTATGTTGATCATTGGACAACCTCAAAAATTGGCAATTTATTAAAATCAGTAYGGTCATGAACCCACCTACCAATTTAAGAGAGGAATCTGTTATTCTTAGACTAGCAGGGCAAAGTGCTGAAACAACTGATTTTGAGCTACCAAACAAATGTAACTGAAGTAGATGCACACCAGGATCTTTACAGAAACATTATCCCATTTTCTAATTTTCCATTCAGTCTAATCATAAACAAATTACAAAAAGCAGAAAACAAACCTGTCCGTGGTTAAGCAGGCACCAAAACACTTGGAATAAGCTACAGGATGCGACTGTAACAAGATCACACTGAACAACATTTGATCTGGTCATGCAAAGGCCAAATTGATTAAGAGGAATCTGCAAGCACCTGAGCTTGAGCTGTCAGTACACAAAACAGAGTAGCCATAGCACAGAAACATAATGAGAGAGTCTGTTTAAAACCAGTTTGTCAGCAAAAATGAAATACAGCAAAGGCATATTTAACATCAACTTGCAGTGAGGATGAGGAGAGTATGCAAAAGTGAAACAAAAAAAAGCCTAGTACTGTGAAAACACAACTTTGAAGTAATTGGAATTCCAAAAACCAAAGCCAAACCCAGGGCCAAGAGAAGGAAGCAAGAATATCTGTGTCTTTTTTAACAACATTTCCAGTCTTACAGTTTCCATTTGCATTAGAAATTTTGGGACACTAACACTTTGCATAGTGTGTTACCACCTGAGGTTGCATCCCATTTCAGCAAACACAAAAGACATTCAAAAAACTTGAATGTTTTATGCAGCATTGGTCTGGACATAGATTCTCCATTTAGATAGCTATGGAAGAGGGAAGGTAGGGGGAATCAATTAAACCCACCGAATGAAACATAAGGAAGGATTTCAGGACAGTGAGCAACTGGCTGTGGCATCATCTCTTAAAAACACTGGTGTAAATTTTAAGTGCTTATAAAAAAAGTTCTATTACAGCAAAGAAACAGACTAAAGCCACTCAGTTTTAAGTTTAGTTAAGGTTTACTTCTCATCTGAAGATTTTTCCAATCTTTTTTCCATTAGTACATGGCTATGTATAGTGGTAACATCAGAACCATTAAGCATTTGTGTGGCTTCTACTAACTGGCACATACAGAAATTAGCAGTACATTAAACAAGAAGCTGCTTTGCCCTGTTGTCCAGATGTAGCACTGATTACTGCACTAAAGTGACAACTGGACTAGCTACTTTGGTTTTTATAGCTGCAGGGCTGAGAGAACAAGCCAGTGTCAGAAAACAGCTTGATTCTGACTGCTTTTTTTATTATTACCCCCAACTATAAACATGACTCCAACATTTTATATTTATCCCAGACCCCAAATCAACAGAAAACAAAAGAAATAAGGATACAGCRGTTGTATTAGACATTCTTCCGAGAAGGACAATCTATAAATACCATACAGCTGTATAAAATACCATCTMTCTCTCAAAACACAGGGAACCATTTTAAGTGCCCAGGTACTAATAAAGTGTACTATAAAAGCATTGACTAGTTAAAACCTCAAGACTTAAACCACCCTGAGTTTTTCTTTTTGCAGAATCACTGCAACCCAGAGGAGGACTCAAGCAAAAACTCCCAAATTTAAGCATAGCATATAATCTTATGCATAACAACGTTCTGTTTATTTTTTGTTAAGGGCAGTTTCTTCACGGTTTCTTTTAAAATGAACTTAGACAGATGTACAAAGGGCAAGAAAAAGAGAAAGACTCTCAAGCTGACCAGATTTGTCCTTGCCTTCAAAGCTGACATGCTCATTTATCCTATACACCCAAAACTAGCTGTCTGTGATCACTGCTATCAAGATGATTTGCTCACTGATGGCTTGGATATAATGCCCTTCATTCCTTAGCAATAGAGAGCCCAAAAGCAACATATGCATGTTTGAAAGCCTGGAAATGCCTCAGATCTATGCATCCTGCTCGGCTACCAGGCTGGTATCTAGCTGAGCTCATGACTGATGCTATTTGCCTCACTTTACTTAATCATAAAACGTGAAGCAATACCCTCAATAAGCACAAGCGTTGAAGTTGCAAACAAACATTCACGTGTGATACTTTAAAAGCTGAGGTGAAATATAAATAGGAATTATTCTCATACACAGATTCCAGTGTATTCAGATTTAGGAGTCCAGCTATTAAGTCAAACATTTCCTCTATGTCATCCAATTTCAGATCCGATTTTTTTTTTTTTTTATCCTTGATCACAATCAACCTCAGTCTAGATTTCACTATGCTATTCAAATCTAATTGGGGAAAATGCACAGTGGCGCAAATTGTTATATATAAACTGAACATGACTACTGCATAAAACTCTTGCCTCAGCCTCCTCATCCCGCCTAATAATATATCAGTGCCTATCACTATCCAGCGTTTACAGTTTCATGCTATTCATATAACACAAACTGTGAACCTGGTTTGCAAAATTTCTGCTCCCATGAATTTGCAAAGATCCAGAGACCATCCTTTAGGTAAGTAACTGTCATCAAAACCAGTAGCCCAGCCTTCAGTATTAATGAGTCAAGATGTCTCCCTCCAAGATGGGCAGAACATTCAACTTTTCATCTAGTCCTCATTCAAGAATGGCAACTTGCCATTTCATTTTGTCAACCATTTCTAAGCATTTCTCCTCAATTATCAACCTAACACACATGAACTGGAACTGCAGCTAACATYTGAAAAACATGAGTAGACTAAGGTTTATCATCTTTATTGTTGAAAACACYACATTCATTCTGCAAGAAGACTGTCAGTCAAATGCGAACTGCCATATACAGCTGTTCCTCTTCATATTCCTATAGCTCCAATCTTTTCTTGTTTCTAAGGCCTTGACATGCAGCAGAGCCTAGCCTAGCAGCATCTCGGCCAATCTGATTTATTTGCAATTACAGGTAAGACAGAACATCTCTTTCAGTAATAACAATGTCTGAGGAAGAACGCATCAGAAGTCAGTGCTACAGTGACTAAAGATAGTGCACACTGTACACGTTCATTTTCTGCAAGTAAATTCAACTTGTGACATGCATAGTCAGTGCAGAATTCAGTTCTGCATAGTCATTTATTCCAACTACAAGACAAGATTTTTAATAGGTATGCATTTTAACTTGACTGTTTAAGTATCTGCCATTTATAGAGGTGATACATATTTAACAGAGAAATAAATACTGAGCATCAAGAATCACAGAACATACACAATGTGCATTTATACCTTATTCCCAGAAGTCTAAAAAGTGAAGCTCTCTAGGTGATTAAGAAAGAGAAAATAAATAAGCGTAGAGAATTTACCAATGAAACAACAAACTGAGACTATCCCTATCAGCAGCTGCCTGAAGACCAGCTGCCAATCACCTAGGTGATTATTTAACTGTGACCACCGCTTGCTCTTTTTGCATCAGGTAACTTGATTATTTTTGCACTTTGAGTATCATGTTGGGAAATACCTACAGCAGTTGCTGCCAGAAGTACACTGCAGTTCTGTTCAAACCGCATTTCAAGACCTTTGATCATAAAAAGGTTGTGCGAACAGTACAAAACCACTTCCATAAATTTAGAGAGACATGAGTAAGTTGTTCATTARAAAAAAGTTTATGAAATTACATCAGAAACTATGATAGCTATATTCCTTCTTAATTTTACATATTAAGCAAATGTAAAAAATATATATATRTAGCTGGAAAATATTAAGAGACAGTATTGTTAATTTTGCTTTAAGAACACACAAGAGTAAGTAGCATTTAAATTAGCGTACTAAAATTCTATACTTTCATATCACAGAATAACTCTGCAAGTCATTCTGCCTGGAACAAAAATACATGATGCTAGAGAATTAAGATTTCAACACTTCTTTTGAAGAAAAACGCTGTACATACCTCACCAATGATTTTGCACCATCACCCACTTTTCTACAGGCCACCTAAGTACAATGATAATTTAAATTAATCATAAATAAATAGGTGATTTTAATGAGAAAATGATCAAGAACCACCACAATTCAAACATAACTTCCGACCTGTGCTGCTAAACCTAATAATGTTGTTGTTAGGACCAGTTACAGTGGAAGATAAAGGCTGAAAAATATTCAGTTGCTTGGGGAAGAAGAGATAATGGCATAGTATYGGATAGTAAAGTAATTTATCAGCATCACAACTTTCAACAAAAGAGCATGGAAATGCAGATGGACTCTTGGAAACTTTCACCAAGTTTTACAAAAATAAAGATTTCAGGGTGGGCTATATTTACTTTCCAACTCGGTAACATTTTCATTTTCTAGAGATGCTTTGGTTTGTTGAGTTTCTGTGGGGAACTGGAGCGGTCACGCCTACACACGCACAGCCACTCTCCTCATGATTTTGCCTGATGTGGTGAAGCTGACATTCAATTTCTCATACARCCATACTAACCACTAGAGCAAAAAAGTAACCTCTCAGCATTGTCTGGGACTTTGTTATTCAAGGTCTCCAAACCTAGACGTAAGGTTCAGGAGAATTAAAGAATTAAAAATTTGCAGGATGGGTTTAATGAACATCTTTGCAGAAGAATTGGCAATTTACTATTGGGGGGGGGGGAAAGATGAGGAAGATGGACCCAGATTTCCACCTTCAACTCAAGCCAGCAAATGCAAATTTAGTGATACTAATGAGCCCTGCCCATCTGACTCTTTCCTCAGATAAGAGCTCTACAGCTAGCCATAATTAGCAGTAGTTATCTATAGTAAACATTCATGTACGCATACATGTCAATGCACAAGTACAAACACAGYGTGCAACCACAGCAATCAGCAGTGCCATTTCAGGCTAGGTTCAGATTTCACCTAAGCAACTACAACAGATTTTGTATCTCCACCCTGTGGTCACCAAGCCCCTGTAGTGGGGGGTAGCTTCTCATCTTCACATCTATGCAGGTGTTAGTGCCTTCATCAAATAGACACAATGGAAAACGAGATGACCTGGCAAGGTTTAAAAAGCACACGCACAAAACTGGAAGCTACTCTCTAAATTTGTAAGTGACCAAAAATTTCTCTGAATTTCACTGAGATTCCACATACTCAGCATTTAAAAAAAAAAAATCATTTGTACAGGTTGGGCATCAAGTTTTGCCAGCTTTAGCCAACCTCAAAATGTAGCATACAAGGGCATCAAAGCATCTTTAAAGTATCTGCTTCAAGGCTGAAAAAGAAAACAGCAGCTACTCCAAATGAATCAGGAAAATACTTCTTGCTCTTGCACTGCTCCTTTAAATGAGGAACAGCAACAACAACAACAAAACCCTTGACATTAGAGAGTGCCATTTGGGGAACCTTGGAACCAGCCCCATGCCCGCTCAGCAGATTTCCTCAGGCGACACTGATCCATTTTCAACACCGGATGTGACCTTGCCCTTGGAGGAATGTGCTTGTAGATTAAATGAAAGAGTCAGTGCTTCATCAGGAGTATGTACTGCTTTAAGGAGTCTTTTCAAAATTACTCCTTATTTACCATTTTTTGCTCCTATTAAACATAGAGAGGTGCAAGAACAATTATTTTCAAGCTGAACTTTTCTCTTTATAAACACTTATTTAGCACCATTCCCCCACTCCGTCATTTCAAGCCCCTAACAGAAGCTTTAAGACAGTGGTGTGCAATCTGATCCTTTGGCCAAGGACACAGCAAGCCACATTACCTTTATTAGGTAGGTAACACTGAGATTCAATGGACAACASAAGAGGCCGAAATTCCTCACATTATAGTAACCCCTCACTTGAAAAGTCATTTTCAAAGTAGGCTGATACTCACAGTTTGCTTGTTAGCATGCAGTGTCTATACCATTTATAACCATATTTCACTGACTATGCTCCCTTTAAACAAACTGACTACCTTCACAGCTGGAAGACAGCCCCTCCTGCTTCAGCAAGCCTTGACGGCTGTGCCTACATTAGCAAGTAGTCTGGAAAACAAGAGAACCCGTCGAGCAAAACAACTGATGCCCAGATTCTGATAGCCATGTTATACTGACTCTAGGTAGGTWTACTTCAGATGAGGTTTAGGCCGATTATTTGGAGTGAATTGCCATGAGCRGCTGGCACATTTTCAGCATTTTGCCAAAGAAATCTAGTTTATAGTTGGCTTCCACCCCAGAAGAGCCCACTCCGTGTGCTCCAAGACTGCTCCACAGCACAAAGCAAGTGCGGTAAGCAGGTCAGTTAGGACTTCCTCCTCCTCTGAACTTAAACATCAATACAGACACGACAAAACAGCCAACTTCAACCAAAAGGAACACCAACCCCGCAGCCCAACTGAATCTCTCAAAACCAAGGCATTGCGCCAACCCACTCTGAACCAGAATATGACTCTATGCCATCCTCTGTGTTCGTTGTGGTAACATTTTCCTCTTGAAGACTTAACATACCTTTGCAATGAGATTTATCAACTGATGGTAATATTTCTCACATAACCACACAATGCTCAGTACAATTGCTTTCAACTTCCAGAGACTCTAAAAACATATACAGGGAAACACAGATCTCTATTCCAAACAATTTAAGCTTACTGAAGCTGGTACGGTTTCTCAGTTTACTTTTGCAAAGTTATTAGAAATAGTCTACAGACCTGCTGACAAACTGATAACCATTGCCTTGCAGTATAAGCAAATTCAGAACTTAAAGCTGTAAAAAGTCTCCCTCAAAGCCATAACAACTGTTCAAAACTATCAGGAGTCCCTGGCTCCTAAGGATATAAGCAACGCTGATAGAAAGTTGTGGCTAATAGGAAAGCTGTAGTGCTTTGCAGAGCCAGTTCTTTGCTCTTGGATCATCTCCTTAGGAGAAGGAAACCAGCAGGTACTAGTTCACCTTGACTTTAAACAACATTATTTCCTTCTGACACCTCAGGAGACTTATTTGCTTGGGAACTGTATGTGTAAGCATATGGAGAAGGGAAAACAGTAATCCAAGTCAAGCACACCCACATGACATGGCAAACCAAAAATTAAACCAAGACGGCAGAAGCATCTTCTGTGCAGAGGGGTCAAGAGAGGCACTTCTTAAACACAGTAGTGGCAGAAAGGCAGAAACCCCTGGTTCATATTGCAGGACCAAAGAAGGGCGGCAGAGACCAAGAAGCAGGTGGGGCAGATGCAGCAGCAGCTGCGCAGAGGACACACCAGGAAGCAATGCAGTTCGAACCTAAGCAAGTAATATTTTCCAGCATCAAAGCAAATACAAGCATATTCTAAACAACATTTTTCCTAGTGATAATTATTGCAAGTAAAGCATATAATGTTAATATAATTATATGCATCTTCCCTCTTCTTAATGATGGGAGGAGGTGGGGAAGAGAAGGAAAACCACTCTGGGTGTGTTTTTGAAGCTAACCCAGCATTACAAAAATATTTGTTTTATGCGTACATCCAAGTACAACTAGGCTACATATTTTGAACAGCTTCAGGCAACCAAACCCATTCTCAAACCTGGAACTGGTTTTGCAGATAATTTCAGTTACCAAACACATCAGTGGGGGGAAGGTGTTAAAGATTTAAGTACATATATTTAACAACCCACCTGGACAAATAAATAAACAAAAGCATACATTTATATTAAAATAAAAAACAAGAGCCCTTATGATTTCTGTGTGCATAACATCAAATGCAGTATCTAAATCCAAGTTCATAAAATTAAGCTAACCTCTAGCCTCTTCCTTTCCTTATGAAAGTTACAGTACTCCTTGCAATAACATGGAAATCAACTACAACATTATAAATTCACTGAAGACTGAGGGGACATTAGAACCTCAGTGAGACAAAACACTTATTTCAAATTACAAACTCTTTCATTAATATTTCATTTTTAGCYATGTCTAAGCAAAATTTCATTTTTCCAATGCTTCTCAAAAGCTAGCTGTATGCTCTAAGTGAGCAATTTCTAAAAATAAAATAAACAAACAAAAAAAAATCCCAGCTGCCTGTATTAAGTGCTGGCGATCCAGCAATCATCATAGGCACTTTTGAACACCTAATCAAAACAAYACAAGCTGCATTATTTATACTGTTCTGCAAACAGATATTCATATCCGGAATGCTGCTTTTGAAAACAAAGCCATTATAACCTTTCTTTTCTGCCTTTTTTTTTTTTAAGGTATATTGAAACTCATGCAATTCATTTCTGGACTGTCTGTTTACAAACCACTAACCCACTACTACTACTTCTGGGGAAATTTAGCTTACATGCTTGCACCAACTSTAGGCATTGCACACAATTAACATCATGTACATAAGCCTGCCTGGGAGAAAAGAAAAAAAAAAGCCACATTTGCTAATCAGGGCATTGGAAACACTTTTTAAAAACAATACATATCATCCAACAAAGGTGGGAGAAATAATCTGGGCAGTTTCAAGAACATTTTTTAAAATAAGCCAAATAGGGAGCTAGTGGGAGTTAGGTAAAAAAACCCAGAAGTTTGTGATTTTTTTTTAAATTTATTATTATTAAGAAACATTTAAGGTCAGATCCAAAGGGATGAGGCTGAGACAGGAAAAATTTTCCAGTCAAACTAAAACAGACCACTAGGACAGATATGCACAACTAGGTTGATAAAGACATATGAAATTTCAGTTTAATTCTAAGTCCTCAACTTCTATTTCACTTCTACATTCTTCCTTGGTTTTTGACATCCAACTCTAGGGATTACACAGCTAAATAGTCCCTGAAAGAAGAGTGCTGCCRGAATCCCATACTTGCAATTACCTATACCCACCCCCTTCCCACCTTTAATTTAAGTAACCTTTGGAGAAACAATAAACATTCTTTTCAAAGAAGTTCTTCCTAAAGCTGTTTTATGTATATATGCCTTTCTCAATTTCCAAAAAGAAGAGGTAAAAATCATTCATAGCAAAGCATCTCTTACAGGCCTGAAGAGCTAAAACACAACTGGGCAGGCGGGTTGCTTCCAGTCGGCATGTCATTCTTGCCCCAGATACATTTTCCCCCTTCAAAGCACAGACAGAAGGGCAGAGGGAATGTGGCACACACAATTCAAAACCTTAGATGTTCTTGACATCATACCAATTTAGATGACATAAGTGATTTGAGTACATAGGACTGAAAATGCAAAGATACTTCTCAAAGGAACTTTTACGTGCTTTTTTGACATGTAATTGAAGTCATGGGAACAGCTGACTAAAAATATTTCCCCTTTCTTTTCTATCCATTTTTCCTCCAAAACACATCAGTTCTGGAGTTCTGTACCACCAGGTTTAATAAGAAGACTTTGCATCCTACAGCATACTGTACTGTGAATTCAAATGAAGTGGAAGAAGGCTGAATCTTCAAAGTGTGCTTTACCAAAAGTCCACAGGCATTTCAATTAGGAAGTGTTAAAACACCCAAGGATTTAGTAGTAATTATATGGCTTCCTCCCAACTTTTCCTCTTGATTCTTGTGAGAGATTCACTAATTTACCAAAAACACCCAGAAAGTTGCTTATTGCTCCTTCCCATTGACTTGGGCAAACCATTCAATCTGGCTTTTGTATCATACATCATAAAGCAGCATAAAAGGTCTTCTTTAAGTGGACCAGTGATCTGACTCCTAGCATGATTAAAAACAGACTTTCAATTAGGAAGTCAGTGGCATCATTTGCTTCTCAAACCAAGATAGCTAGTGCAATTTTTTTTTTTTTTTTTTTTTTGTGAATCTTACACTGCAGTGTTTCTACTGAAACAAGAATTCAAACTGCTGGAGCAAGACAAAAGCATCTGAATACCAAAAAAGACCTGACAGAGACAGCACTGACCTGAAGACAAAGCTAATGTGCTTATAAGACAGTTTATTGACTACACAGTAAATAAGAACAAGAATTTTCATTTGTAGGCAAGACACCCAAAAAACCCTCTGACCCTAGAGGGATCAGTTCTGACATGAACGATCAGCCAAAGCAAGCCACAGAACTGCAAAGAAACAAGAATTAGAACTAYAATAATCTGCAAGGAGAGGGAAAAACAGATGTCTCCTTAAATATTCTTATGAGGCAAATTAAAACAAGAATTCAAAGAAAACCTTAGACTTCAGGCRAACATTATGAACCAAACAAATGATRCTCTGATGGTGAGATGAGCTAAACAAAGAGACTGGCAATTACTTCAGTTTTCTTTCATCTCACTGGACAAATTCAGCTCTTGCCAGAAGCTTAGCTCCCGTGACAGTTACTGGCAACTAAGGCAAGGGTAGAACACTTGAATTTARCTTCTTTCATATTTCTGATGTCCCACATTCCACAAATTAAGTATTTTCCCCTACAGAATTATTCTCTATACTTAAAAAAAAGTAATAATCACTGGACATATACAAAGTCTGCACACTGGCTTAAACACAGCCTTCCCCCAAAGCTCTGCTGGCCATTTAAATTGGCCTTGGTTGTTAGGAAACACCCATGAGCTATTTCCCATAAGATACATTATTCAGTGATCAGCATTCCAAGGTGTTCTTCTTTTCAGGCTCAGTCATTAAAAACAAAACAAAAAAAACCCAGAACACTCAAAAATGCAAAAGTATTCCTTATCCAGTAAAGCCAAACAAACAAACTCAAGGAAACTACTTAAAAATTATTTTTCTTTCTTTAAAATTCCTGTTTAGGAAACTYAAGGAGCTGAGCTGTCCACTGCATGGATGGACCAAAGACAACTGTAAGCAGATACAATTCCAAACGTGCTCTGCACAGTATCTACAAGCACGGGAAATATGCCAAAATCAACCCTGCTTCCCAGTGTCTAGTTACACCTTCAACTCCAAACACTGTCTTTTGCTTCAGCAGGACGGGTAACAGAAAACCCAAATCAAATAAAGCCCTTTTAAAGAATTAAGATAATTTAATGTATTGCTTATTCTTTATGGTAACTTAAAGACTGGACACTTTCTAATTGTTTCTTCAAAGAGTTCTGTAAGTTTTAGCACAAAAATCTCTTAAGAAATCTAAAATCATACTAAGCAATTTCTCAAAGAAAATGCCAATTCACAATAGAAAAGAAAAAAGTTCTAGACTTAATTAGAATCTTTATGTTAATAACACCAAAATTCATATCCGGAGATCAACAGGCAAATAACATTGTTTGCAAATATAGCACAGGTTATTGTCTACAAGCCAAAAAACCTCTTATGACTGGACCATACTGTATTTCCCTCAGGGTGTGTATTTGAAGTCAGTGGAAATGCCACGTGGGTACAGAATTTAAACCCAAAGATACAGAGAACATCTGTATCCAATCTCCTGCACATCACAGGCCATTGCAGTTCTCCTCTTCACTGTGATAGAGCCCAACATCTTGTATTTACCTTTTTGGAAAATTAGTCATGTTGTCTTGATGTCTGGAGGCAGAAAGTGTATTTCACTTCTCAGTTTGCCACAAGCCTGTACTGTTAAAAACAYGTCCATGGTTTCCTATTTGAATGCCTTCCAGCCAGTGGTACTTGTTATGCCTTTCCTGCCCGGTATTTGCTTTGTGGAGGCAATTAAGACACTGTTTAATCTTCTTTTTGATAAATTACCCGGACTTTCTTTCTCATCTGGCTTTACCTCCAAAGCAGGAATAAAAAAAATTACCTCTATACCTCAGAGGTGACAATTCCTGTCCCAGGCCCTCCTTCCCATTCCTCTCAGAGACAACGGGCTCTCTTCAGGGATGGGCTCAGCTGCTGAACAACCCTGCTAAGGTAACTCCAAACCCTCATTAAATTTACCTAAAATCTCTATGCAAAAAAGCCCCCAGTGCTCAGTAGCAGCATGCTGAGAGGGCTCAACAGCCTCACGCAAGGCTGGGGAGGCCTCTGGGAGAAGCCGTGCCAAGCACGCAACAGGAACACGCTGCCCTGTCTCAAACCCTGCCAGCAGCTATGGATCTCAGCAACCCCTTCTGCAATGAGGAGACCGCTTAATTATCAGCCTCACCAAACACGGGTGTTAAACAGGAAATAGTCAGCCTCCTACCCACTACTTTCTAAGGCTCATAAGTCAATAGCATTGTACAAAACGCATTTTGTCTTTATGCTTAAAAGGAGTACAAAACAGCCTCGTTACTCAGAAATCTTCCTTCAAAGCGACAGATTAATTGAAGTTTTTTTCCTCTTACCAGTTAAGAAATCAATTCTCTTAATCCACAACATTACAAACACTTATGCACATATTTATATTTAAGCATGTGAAAGGGGAGTGTTCAGATGAGCTAAGCAACAAAGGCAAGTCTGAAAATTCAGAGTCTGGGTCTTGATCTCCAATATTTTTGTCCACTCCCCACAGGAATTTAATAAAATTCAACTAAAAAAATCTTAGTAGTTTCATTTATAACTACAATTTAAATTTTAATCTAAAGTTGTTTGACAAAGTCAAAGTCTCATTTAAGTCTGTTTCTAGAAATAGTTTAGACTGCGATTTCAGAGTAAAATGCTTTGATTTAATTTTACGCTGGTGTTTATCAGAGATTTCATTTTCTCTAAAAGCTCAGTGGTTCCCACGATCTTCTTGCAGACACCTTTGGAAAGGCTTTAGATCCTCTGCCCAAAGGAAAGCCCTCTCCCATAATCAGACTTAATGAACCCTGTTGGCTATGGCAAGTCAACAGCTTTTTGCACAGTGCCAACATTTGGTAAAAACAGGTGAATACAAAAACACCTCCCTCCCTGACTTTGTAGCAAGAACTGCCTACTGCAGACATCTCTGCCTCTCCTGCCAACTCATCTAGTACCGGCCACTGACTGCAACAAAACAGCTCCTGGTCTGATGAAACAAGTGTTGAGCTTTATAAAAGATCTCACCTTAGCATGCATCCAAACAGATCAGAGCCTAGCAGTGAAAAATGAAATACTCCACCTCAACTGCTCAGAAATGCTATCTCTTTTTTGACAAGATTATTAAGAATACATGTTAAAAAGGGAAAACAGCTTCTCAGACCTTAAGGCTAGCAGAAAAAAAAAACAACAACTAAAGATTATTATTCTACTACAAGAAATGAAAAGGAGAAGGCAACACCACAGCAGAAATGAATCCAAACAGAAGTGAAACAAGACTTCAATTGTCCAGACAGAATTTACTTTAGAGGTCCCAAAAGTTCTCTCAAACACACATGTATTCTGGGTCACTTATTTGATCTTTGACTTTTTAGTCTTTCCAGCTCTCGTTCTTAATAAAACAAAACACATACAATTAAATGCAATAAATAATAAAATAACACAGTAATAAAATCTTGCAATAAATAATAAAATCTAAACTTAAAGTAAAGCTGACATAATTAGTCACACACTGCTGGAAGCTGGGATTATGGAGAAGTTCCAATTAGCAAGTTGCTTGCAATTAAATTCTAGGAATTAAAAACACTGAAAGAATGACAAGTTGGAGTTCCAAAACTCTCAGTTTTAAAAGTTTGTTATTAAGCAACTTCAGGTCAATATTATCCTTTCAGAAGTTAACTGGACTGAACACAGAACTGGGGGACGGATGCACTGATGAAATCAGGATGCTGAAAGACGCATCATTAAAAGCAATTTTACTCGACTTCATAGTCAAGAGAGGCGGGCAGAGGATAGAGAAGCATATGTAACAGCTGCAAAAGAGTATCTAACAAGCTCCAAAACAACCTAGTAGCTAGATCTTAATTCATTCTACAAACCTAGATTCTTACTAATGCTATGAATACAAAAAAACAATTCCTATACTGCAACTACTAAACAAACTGTATTCAGCCAATAACCCAAAATGATACATATAAATGTAAAATGCTTGTAAGGAAATAAAATAACCAAAATAATGAATGTCACTTTAAAGCCACTGCCATTTGGTTGTATATAACAGAGGATTTTTTCCTTCCTCAATTTACTTTCCCCTAAATAATACTGCATTTTCTTTCACAGCATACGTAAACAAACACACAGGCATTATATGGGATATGCATATAAGTAAGGCTTTTCCAGGAAGAAAAAAAAAGAAAAGAAAAGAAAAAAAAGAAGCCTAGAAACCATGATTCAGAGTTTATGAGGAACTTAGAAAATAAAGAACTAAAACAAAACCAAAGGTTTARCAAAAAGCACATCAGAAAACTATCTGCCTATGTGTTAAGATATGATATAGGGAGAAAACATACAAGGCATTTTTCAAACGATGAGAAAGCAGAGTGTATAAAACTATTGTATTAGCTCAATAGTCCATATTTCAGATTCAGTTCAAAACTCCAATTATGGATACATTTGCACAACTAAATATAAAAACAGGAACTCAGGTTAGCTGTTTCTGTCTCAAACCTGTATGATGGCACCTGAGAAAGAGGATAAAAATGAAAAATGCATCCTTTTATTGGCCCATAATATACAGAAAAATTGATTTTACAGGGTCAGAGCTTCAGAATGAGCAATCTCTAACAAAGTGCTGACAAGGTAAGAGCATGTTTGCCGCAGGCACAAAGATGACGCAATAACAACACAACAAGGAGACTGGAAATAATTCCAGAATACTATCCTACCACTATTTTTTCATCTTTGTCTGATGGACATTCTTATTTCTAACTTTCGAAGATGGATGAGGAGGTAATTCTCGCCTTCACCATAAGATAAAAAAAACTAATCACATAGTTCATACATATTTGCAAGAAATAATTGTATTACGTAAACAACTCAGATTTAGGTATAAAATCATTTCATTATTTTCAAAATGGAAGCAAAGTTCAAAATTAATACAGTTTCCCAAAACACAGCATGGGGTTTTTTCTTCCCCCCTTCCTATATCTTGAATTTCTATCAGATTTATGCTATGCTTTACTAATTGCAATTCCAACTAGCACTACGTAAAAGATGCAAAGTGCCACACTGGATCGCATTGGTAACCTGCTCTGAAAAGGAACAATTTTAAAATGCTTTTACTAACAGGTACAACCAGTTTTGCCCCATTCCTGTCATATGTTGTCTACCATGCTTGAATAGATAAACTCTACTCTAGGGAGGGACAAACCATAGAAGGGTGAACAGGGAACTCCTATCTGGATTAACCTAAAATAGGTTAGTAGGAACTGAATGGAGTTATCCATCCCTGAATGTAGCTCCTTGGGGCTTTTTGTCTTTCACATTGACTTGACATTAACTTTTAACAATCAGGAACCAAAGAGGGGTCAGGTGTGAAAAGATCATTCATCCGCTGCTGCAGGTCACCAAAGGAAAGCAAAGGGATAAAAAATGCAATTAAATGCTACTATGTCAACTTCAGCAAGTGTGATTTAAGAGGTTAGTGCTCTTACCCCAAAGAAGCTGCCTGCTCTTTTAGT
Organism: Apteryx rowi; assembly: GCF_003343035.1. NCBI lineage: Eukaryota > Metazoa > Chordata > Aves > Apterygiformes > Apterygidae > Apteryx > Apteryx rowi. The sequence continues at coordinate 158,323 of NW_020450711.1, forward strand.
TGGGCCAATTCAACTGTTGTGGTCACTTTGTGAAACAGGTCTCTACAATATCTGACTGAAGAACAGAGACCTACCAAAAAAAGGTGTAGCTTGTTTTAATATTGCACAGGGTCATAAAACCAGCTCAAAGAGCAGTCAAAGACAGCTGAAAAGGCTCAGCTTAGAAAGGTCTAACCACTGATGGAAGCATCAAGAGCAGCTTTAAGAGCCAGCTCCTGAACTAGGTGTGCTGCCAGCCAACAGTAACGTTTAACTAGAGTCTGAAAAGATCAGACAGATGACAAAACCAAAAAGCGCATTGGGGCTCATGTGCTGCTTAAAGCTTGGCTGTCCAGCAGTAGATGAAACACCATCAGTTGACTACTTTTGCTTTTTTTGGAAAGCCTCTTAAATCAGCGCAATCCATACTTATCCATTAATATTAAGTCCTCAAGGATGGATCAAGTTCTCCTGAACTTGCTGGAAGGACCATCAAGAAAATGCAGCAATGCAGAAGTCCTACTTCTTTGCTGAAGAAGCCACAGTGCTTATAAAGTTGTTTTATTTGGAGTTAAATTAATCTGCAACACCCATGTATTGTACTCTCGTATTACTATCAATGGATGCAGGGAAGGAAACCTGCAACACACAATTATGAAAGTGTCCATACAGTCAGTAGCTGGGTTTAAGGTTCTCACCCCTCCTAAAAAAGGTCACTTATCTTTACATTCAAACAACAGATGTGCTCGTTATCTAGAAAAGCATGTTTCGTGAAGCACTGCAAGATACTGGCATTACACACTGGAGTTTCTTTCACATGATAGAAATATATATAAAGTGGCAATAATTTAGTTTTGTTTTGCAATTACTTTACTCATTGTCAAATATTTGTTCTATCACAAAGCATAGCACCAAAACAATCATATAACCTCCATAAAGAGGGAGGTTTGAGGTTTGTTTGTTCTTTTAAACGCTCATATACAAACATACTAATTGTCTGTTATTGATTTGATCCCCTTGGACTAAGGTCCTTATATCCATATATTTTGTTTCTCTTTTGTTATATGACTAAATTTGCAGAAGGAAAGGTAAAAGTTTTTCAAAACTAGATGCAACTTCAGAGCTTTTGGAATCTATAGCAGAGCACAAAAGTTCAGAATTACAGAACTGAGCAGTTTTCTAAAGTTTTTTTTTTTTTTTAAATCAAAATGAATAAAAAGCAAGTCCTATACCTAAATTTCAGAATCAATGTCATGTTGCAATCAAGAGGGCAGATACCTGACTGATTCAGGGCTGAAAACTCCATTTATGAATCATTATTTATTTATATTCTCAATTGGTTTGGTATTACCAAAAAAAGAAAAACATGTTATCAAAACCCTGAGTTGTAGGTATCTCTGGAGGAAAATCAAGGAAGAAGGTCAGTTTCCAGATCAAGTCTTAAGAACAAAGACTCATAAGACTRACTGTGTTCTGTTTTAATAAAAAAAGAGAGATCCAGAAAGAATATCCAATTTCTCTTAGAAGTTCTTTGTCTCAGAAGGATTCTAGTCTCAAACTTGTAATCTACATTTCTTTTCAGATCTTGGCAGTCCTCAGACTAGCAGCAACTGTTGTAAACTCTCTCAATTGCACATTCTAACAGTTAACTAATCTTACAGGAAGTAGTGCAGTATTTTTTCAATTAGCTTCACTTTTAATCTTCTTACACCACAGGATTTTTTCAAAATCCTCTGAATTTAAATCCAGTAACACAGAGCTCTAGACTTAAGCRTTAAAACCATACTAGCTCACTTAACAACTTCAATGAACATATATAAACCCAATTATATTTTTTAATCAGTGTAAGGCTAGAATTCCATCTCTTCATCATCTGASTATGTAAGTAACTATTGGTTTAATATATCCTGTATATATGTATATACACATCTATACATATATGGATTAGGCAATTTTAATATATATTAATGCATATACGTATACATCTGTGTATATATATGAATGACAGATTAAAATTATTTTTTCATTAAACCCAAGTATGATTTTTCAATTTCTAGTTATTACATAAATTTTTGGAAGACATGACAGATGTCAAAAAGACAGTCATTCAGAGCACTAAGGATCACATATTTAAATTAAGTCTAGAGATAACGCCTTAAAAATAAACAAGAAAGARCTTGAAGACATTTCAACCCAGCAATGAAGGAACCAAGCAGTGGAGCAGGTTGCAAGATGTTGTGTAGCAGGCTGGACTGGAGACATCCTGAGGGCCCTTCTAACCTGAAYTATTCTATGATCCTATGAACTCATTTCTTGACCAATTTTCCACACCCAACAGCTTGTGTTAATTATTTTGCCAAGTTACAAGAAATTATTCTGTCCAGAAAAACAGAGCTGCCAATTCATCAAGCAGTCACATGTAATTACTATGTTCTGAAGCTACTTTCCTAAGCTCTGAATTCTACAAAGGCTATCAGTTAAAGGAAAACATCTTACCTTTTCTTCACACAACTTACAGACTAAATATATGTCTCTGTTTATCTCTTACAGTTGATTAAACACATGCAGAAAAAAAGTCATTATAAGCCATTGTAAAGACAATTAYATTTCTCATAGGTTTGCCATACAACTCAGAATACTGTTCAGAGATTAAGAAGGATCACCTGTGTCTATCACACAAACACCTCATGGAAAAAAAAATTATCTCAAAATCTTATCACTTCCCTCATATTTTTAATTGTGTTCTATGAAAAAGTAACTGATCCCTTTTGCTCAGAAAATGCATTTAAAAGAATGGGAGCCTCAAAATCGTCTGCTGCTCATTAATCATGAACGAAAGACAAATGGAGGAGTGGAGCAGAATCTCCTTTTTTACTACTCTAATTTGTCCATTTGACTGCCCAGTATTAGAGAATGACCGTGCACCAGAATCCATAATGCTTGCCCTGCCTCTCTCATTCATGCAGTCTCCTATCACAACATGACAAAATTTTAAATAGGAAGTTCAAAAGGGATCCTTTAACTAACAAAGAAAAATCTTGGCCAAAGGAATTCAAGAACAGACACCCTCATAGAACTGAAAGAAAAGCTTTTTAAAAAACTTTCCACATTGCAAAGTAATTTTTAAAAAGCTGCTCAAAGACAGTATGAAGGAAGTCTTTTGGATCTTAAAAAAAAAGGGGGGGGGGAAAGAAAAAGTACCTAAAAATCACTACATTACCCTGTTGGAAAAAAAAAAACTGTTAGAAAATAAACTTTTTGTCAACTATCTTTCTGAGGGCCAGCTTGTACAATATGAATTGAACCTCTTAACTTTATTTCCATCAGCTACTGTTACAGTCTTGCTTATGAACATGGAACAACAGCAGTGAGCAAAAGAGGCACTGCAGAAATCTTAATACCCCCACTAATGTGTTAATTAAAAGAAATATTGATTTATAAACTGGGATTATTCACTCAAATTCATAAAGACAGGTAATCTCAGTTTCAGTTATCTATCAAAAATCAGACAATTACTGGGAAGAGATTAAATGAAAAAAATAGCTATTCAAAGATAACTTCCCAAATTCTGAGGATTCTTKTCCAATAGACCTCCAGTCCCCTAGAAGTATGATTCACATGGGTAGAAGAAGCAACATGCTAAGCAACCATGACATCAGTGTAACACCACAAGGGAAAATTTCCCTTAAGGTTGCATAAATTTTTATCTTCTTGGAATTTTAGAAAGGTATTCTTCATGTGCAACTTAGAAAGAATTTTTGTTTTGTTCAAACTTTCCCTCTTCCTCATACGACTCCATCTGAAAACAAAGTATAGGTTCTCTGCTGCTTTCCAGAAAGCATTTGTTAAAATGGCAAGAGAAACATTCATTTTCAGAAATGAGATCTAAAGAGAATCTAATACAAACACCAAGATTTCATACATGAGCACACAGAGACAGCTCAAGTACAGTTAATGCCCAAATGCCATTCCTATTATCAAATATTTTAGTATTATATGAGCAGTAACTTGTTCAAAACATTAACTGTAACAGTATCGAGTGACACATGCCTAATCATAAGAGTATTACTCCCCCCATTACCAAATGTTAGAAAGAAAGGGAAAAGAAAAACACAAAACACACACAAACCCTCAAACATTCATATGGAATGTCAGAACAAGATCAAAAGCTTCTGCACAAACATCAGTGCTCATTTAAACAAGGCAAAGGGTGCCTCACTGAAAAGTCTGGATATCACTACGGCAAACGCCACTGAAAGGACAGGGTTGCAGACGTCTCTAAGTACAGGCCTCTCTCCAGAATGATTTTGATGGAAAATCCRAGAGCCCTTTCCTGCAAGTACCTTTACACATGGAAGCAGCTTCATTGTGGACATACCTACATATGTATTTATAAGATCAATCTAGAGCGATCTGATGGAAATGCCAGCCCCTCTATGGTCTACGTTAAACACTGTCTCTTTTGTAAAACCTCATTTTTTACTTCAGGTGAACACCCCAGGCAGAGATTTCATCCTATTACACTTAGACACCAAACGGTTGCATCAAGCTGATAAAACCCAAATGAGTCCTGTAACAGGAAGCCTGAAACCTCCGGGCTTCTTTACATCTGCTCTGCTTTATGCGCCAAGCTCCACATTTGCAAGATCATGCCTTGAAAGAGGAATTTTTTTTGCTGCGAAGCCTGAGCGCGGGGAGGAAAGGGCGCGGGTGACCGCCRTGCACGGGGTGCCCCCAGGGGAGAGCGCCCGGCCCCGCCGACGGGCGAGCCCCAGGCTTTTCGGGTGAACGCTGGCATGGGACTCGTTCCCGCTCCGTGACCTCCCTCCTGCTAGGAGGGGCGGCGCTGCTGCTGAGGAGAGCGGCGCAGCTCCCCAGGCCGAGGTGTGGTGCCCGGCGACAGGAGGAGGCGGCCCGGGAGGCAACTCCCCCCCAGCCCCGCACCGTGTTTCAGGCAGCGCAGACACCCCGCCTCGCTCGCCTCCCGCAGCGCAGCCTCCCAGTCACCACGGGAGGGAGGAAGAAGCCCCGCCGCGGTCCTCCCCACCCGGCCGGCTGCAGCCCCGGAGGGCAGCGAGCCCCTGCCCCAAACCCACCCACCCCGCGCCCGCCGGGGGATGCCCGTTAACGGCCGGGCGCGGGGAAGGAGGCGGCGGAGGAAGGCGGCGGCCCCCCGCGGCGGGCCGCGGGCGGAGGCGGCCGCACACCTAGCGGCGCGGCGCTCCGCGGGGCGGCGCGGCTCCCCCGGCCGCAGCTCGCACTACGACGCCTCTCTGCTGCACTGCAGAGGCGCCATCTTCTCGCGCCTCCGCGCCGACCCCAGCCCTCCCCTCCCCGGCCGCGGGGGAGGCCGGCCCGCAGCGGGGCACGGCGGCACGCACATACACACACACGCACCGGGGGGGTGGGCACCGCCTTTCCCCCCGCAGCGCGGCTGCACCACCCCGCGGGGGAAGCCCCCCACACCTGTGCGTGGGGGAAGCGCCCTGCCCTGCCCTGCCAGGCCCGGCCTCTCCCCGCTCCTCCCTCCCTCCCCGCAGGGCCCCGCCGCGGCAGCGCCCCCGGCGCGGTGCCCGCAGCGGGCTCGGCGCCCCCAACCGCGGCCACAGCGGGGAGGCACCGCCCGCCGCGCTCCCCCACGCCCACGAAGTTTCCCCCCCCCCGCTCCCCCAGCCCACGGCTGCTCCCGGCAGGGAAATCCCCCGGCGGAGCCGCCGCCCCCCGCCAGCCGCGCCAGACGGCACCGCGGGCGGCGGCCGAAGTTAACGGGGAAGCGAAGGGGCAGCGGCGAACGGCAGCCGAAGCGCCTCAAGGTAGCGCGGCGGGCGCGGGAGGGCGGCGCCGAGCTCCCGGGCGCCGGGACCCAATGCAGGGAGCCGGGCGCCGCGGGATGCGCGCCGGCCCCGGCGGCGCGGGCAGCT